>NW_010231697.1:0-7488 GCF_000690775.1 Eurypyga helias | reverse complement strand
ATTGTAGTGAAATAATTTGATGAGTATCTTAGATTAAATGGCTAACTTTCAGATGACTGAAGTTTGGCAAGATGAGTGTTACTCTGAGCTGCTACCTATCAGTGCTATTTGAGGCCCAGAATGCAGCAGTTATGAAGGGTTGGCTAGGGTAGACTCAGAGGGCTCAGGGAAAGCCTTTCATAATATGGTAAAATCATTTCACTCCTGGGCCTGTTTTTCTGATGTTAATGTTATGCTTGGAAACTTCAGCTGTTCGCTGCACTTTCCTGATTTCCTGTCTCTAACTGATTTAAATGGGTACTCCATTAGGACATCGCAAATGATGTGGTAATTTGGTATGCTCAGAGAGAGCCTCTTCACTTATTTAAAAAGAATTAAGGCAATGGGTGAGTCATCCATTATTTATTGATAGCACTTAAAAAAGCACCGTGGTAGATGCTGTTGCAAACGGACCTATCATGTGACTGAGAAATTAAAGTCTGTGCATGACACTTTCTGAAGATTGCTTCAAAAGGTCTTTGAAAAGGAAAAGTTTCCTGGCTTTCACAGCTTTGAAAGGATTGCTTTGGAAGCTCTGAATGGCATGAATGGGTATTTTCAGGTGGCACCAAAAAGCCGCATAAATTCTACAACATCCTCAGATGCCCAAATTTTGTACACACTTCTTGAATGAGGAAGGGCAGAAAAGAAAGGCCTACCTTTCATCACATCTTTAGGGATGAACTCTATCCCTAGATCAGTATTTAGGAGAGAACAGGATCTACAGCCTTCATGACTTGCTGATCTTCAGGGCAATTCCAAAAAGCAGAGCTTCCTTAGGCTGCAAATGTGGTGAGAGTCACAGTGAAGGGGGGATACAATAAGAGGTACCCTTCCCTTCTCTATTTGTAGAGGCCTCAATCACAGTTTTTCTTGTTTTGTTGCCAAACCAGAGGCATACTAGAATTTGACCCATGCGCTGCTGTCTAATGACATAAACCTACTCACAAGTTTCCTTTCTTATGCTCAGTGTATCTAATATCAGAGAGGTAGAACGTATCTTGTATTTATGAGGTGGAGTCAAAGCGATGACCAATGGCCTTCGAAACTGTGTAAGAAAGTTACAAAAATGCAGGGCTAAAATATTAGGCCTGGGACTCATCATCCCAGCTTTGAATGCTTACAGCATAATGATTGTGTCTGAAATAGTTGTCTAGACACCCTTTATACTCAAGGGGAAGAAGCAGGCACTTCTGGGTTGTGAATAATCTGACCAGTTTTAAATGTTTTGCTCTGGTGCAGAAAATTCCCTTTCTCTCAGTTGACTGTAAGGGAAGACTAGGTGAGCAGATCAGATGAGGACATCCACATGCAGGTGAGTCCTCTCTTAGTGTATACCAACCAGAGCACACATTTGCGTGTGTAGTCTGCTTTTCTCTGTGTGTGTGAAAAATCAACCTCTTCCATAGAAATTGTACTGCTGCAACATAGCAAACATCATAAAAACTTGAATTCAGCTGGCTTTTAGGAAATGAGAAAATCAGTATGTGGCTGGAGGAAGAACATAAAGGAGGAGACTTTACAGGTTTAAAAGCACCAAGACAAACATAAAACTGGCCTGTTCTTTAGAATCCTGGAAAATAAGTCCAGTCTGTTGTTCCTATGAGCATTTCACTAAAAAATGCAAACCTCTTGCCAGGTCAGATATTTGCTTTTAGGTTTCTGCACAAAGTGGAGCCATTCAGACTCATATCCGTCTCTGCTATTTGCATATGTTGCGACACTTCCCACTTTTTCTAAGTGTCTTACCGATGTGCAGAAGGGTCAGAAGGTGCAGCCTTGAGCCAACTGATGATTCTCCATCTGTACTTGGAAACTGCAAAACTGTCATGTGTCTCTACATAATTAGTTCAAGCACTGTGGCAGACTAATAGGACTGCATAGCTTCCAGATTATATCTGACTAGCTCAGGGAGATGGAGACATCAGGAATGTAGGCATCTACTCCACTGGACTGAGAAATGTGTTTGAGAGATCAAACACTTTAATTTTACTTTTTCTTTCTTTTCTTTTGAGTGTTGTGTAAAAGAACTAACGAAATCCATCATTAGTGTGATGAGGTCTACTTTCTTTGTAATTGGTCGTGGCCCAGCGCTGAAGTCCTGTGCTTACTCTTCAGAGGAGATTTGAACTTTGCTACTGGGTTCTTTTCTGCTGTAAATATCACTGTGCCTATTTTTTTGCAGACAGTCTTTGTTGTTATGCTGCATTGGTGTATGAGTAAAACTGAAAGCTTGCTATAAACACGAAATCAGGAGATAAACTCAAGGTACCTTTTAGTTTTTGTGGGATTTTGAAGGACCAGTTGTTCTGCACCAGTGCTGGAAATGTTGCAGTTTGTCTTAATACATAGCAATATCAAAGCCAATCAACCTCAGAAAGTATCTGGTTTTCCACTGGCAGAAAAAAAAGAAAATCAAATAAGTGTTGCGGTTTTTTTTTAATACTGATCTTTTGTGCTTTCACAAAACCTGGATATTTTCAGGCAAAGCTTTCTGCCTTCAGCCACACATAACAAACAAAAGAATATGTTTAACTGTTCTCCATGTATTTTTACTGTCGATGCTGGAAGCTCAGAGGGTCTTTATCTCCTGACTTTTCCCATGGCAGAGCTGCTGACCAAAAATCCTCAGTCTCAGACTCCTTTGTAGAATTCCTTGGACCTTTCTGAAGCTTTGCCTATATGAAACATTTTTAAAATGATGAATCAGCAAATTCTGAAAAAAAAAGAGTAGTTTAGTGGAATTTTCCTATGACATTTTTTTCTACTGAAGTCACTGGCAGTGCTCCCATTTCTATAAATGGAATCAAGGTTTCATCTACACCTGTGATGGTAATATTGTGCCTATAGTTTTGCTGTGTGTAAACTTTTTATTAAAAAGATTACTGTGAGAAATCTAATTTTCTCTTCCTATCATTAGCCTGCGTAGGAAAACAACCCATAAGCACTATGTATTATGGTACAGCAGCTTAACAAAATAATTTGCATTTTATCAAGGACTAATGAAGTGTTCTTCAGAAATGTTCTAATGCTGTCAGTACCTGCTGACGTAGTTTTGTTAATTTATGATAAAACATCAGGTCCTGGACACCCTGCTTATGAACATTTTCAGTGACCTCTTATGGAGCGAGAGGAGTAGTGTGTACTGTTCCGAAGCAAAGTAGGTAGACTCCAAGGTGACATGGTCAGACTGCATCAACCTCTTTGGAGCTGAAGGAATTGGGATTTCTGAGAAATCACTAAGATCATGTTTTCATTAATAAATAATGTTAAGGAATACTTAAATCTCTTTAACAGTAGTGGTATAACCCAAGTTCTGCAGTTCAGTGCTCAGATGACAAATGACACTAGAAACACATCTGTCCAGAACAACCATCCAAATGGCTGGAAACCCTCAGCTCCTGTTGTTGCCGCAGGATAAGGTCTGCTTGGTACATGTCCTTTTCCTTAACAGGAAAGCCCTCGCTGGGTCAAAGCAATGGTTATATGGTCCAAAGTGTCCGGATGAGCGAAGCTCCTTGACAAGAGGAACGGGCTTTCTCTCAGATGGCTTAAGCTCCCTGAAGGTCACATACCTACCCTAAAGTGGTATGCTCTTGGCAGCAGGGCTGCTTTAGATAAGGTCTGCTTGGTACATGTCCTTTTCCTTAACAGGAAAGCCCTCGCTGGGTCAAAGCAATGGTTATATGGTCCAAAGTGTCCGGATGAGCGAAGCTCCTTGACAAGAGGAACGGGCTTTCTCTCAGATGGCTTAAGCTCCCTGAAGGTCACATACCTACCCTAAAGTGGTATGCTCTTGGCAGCAGGGCTGCTTTAAAGCAGTTCCTGCTCTGGCTGCTCTCTGCTCCCATGTTTCTCCTTTTGAGGAACTGCTCTTCATGTGGCTATGCACTGAAATGCATTAACCTCATTCGAGGGTGGGAAGAAACAACCATACAGAACAACCTTTATATATTTCTTTTTTTTTTTCCCCCCATTGTTTTTCAGCTGGAGTAGTTCTGTCATCTGCTTCACCAAATGTCCCCTCAAAAAGCTGGGCCAACATCTCTGAGGAACAGTGAAGTTTGGGGACAAAAGAGAGGGGATGGGAATGTTGTGTGCTGCCAGTGCCAAAAGTGTAAACTGATACTCAAGAGTCGTATCTTGCAGCATGGGATGAATCACTTTCCAGAGGTGCCTGACCATACACACAGGCTAAGCAACTAACTTAGATGAAGGAAGCCATTCAGGTGCCAAAACATATGTGCCTACTACCATCATGTGCTTTAGGGTATTGTTGGCCTCTGGCTGACACTCTGGAGGGTGAGTCCTGTGTCACAGCTGTGCAGATGCCTTGACTCTGAAAAGATGTCTAAAATGGCACTAGATGTGTGCGTTTGGGCACCTGAATTGCTCTAAAAGTTCACCTTTACACAGTTACAACTAACATCAGTTAACTAAGTGTGTGAAGACCTCTTATCAGTATATACATGCAAAGACCACACGTGTGGTCCTCCTCTTCCAGCCTTTATCCCTTAGGCTGGAGCAGTGCCCAGGAGACCTCATCACATCTGTCCCCTAGTGTGTGATGGGGAGCAGAATCCAAGAAACAAATGTGAAACCAGTGCAGCTAGGGGTAACTGATATCCCACCCCTATTTTTTTTTTTCCTAATGCCTTAAATTATCCTTGAATGAAGTTACTTTTTTCGTGGCTATTCAATAAATTGAAGGAACACCTTCCAAGGGAGACAGAGGCTACAAAAGACAGTGCTGAGGACTCATGGCCTTGCACTTCACTACCCTGGGTACGGGCATAATCTGTGGTGTTGTGAGCATGCCTTCGTGGCTTCCACCAGCATCCTCCAGAAAGAGCAATTATTCTATTTGTGCACTTGGGAAGCAATTTGCTGCTGCCCTGAACGAGCAGTAAAGCATCTCATGTTACTAGCCAGTAAGCTTAAAGGCTTCACCTGTTCCCATTCTTGGCTGCCTACCAGCCTTGTGAAGGGAGCAGATATCTTTTACTGTGTGCTCACATAAGCCACACGAGGGAAATAAGGAATGGAGCAGTTTCTTATTCCCTTGCAAGAATGTGTGGTCCAAGCCATAGTCTCAGCTTATGCACATACATTTTAATTTATTTGTAAAATGTCGTTTTTGCTAATGAACTTTCTCAGAAATTTCCCTCTTGCTTTACAGTGTATCCATGGAAGGCCCATGTGATTAAAATTCTTGGGCATGCTATGGAAGATGGGACCTTCTTTAATTATAATGTGTTGTTCGCTGACCATTAAATAAAGATGAAATAAATTGTCCCATTTTCTGTCTCTGAGGCTGGTTGTTTGAGCATATTACTCATCTGGAGACAGTGCATTGTATTGCCAAGGCTGAGAGCACACACATTTATCATTAGTAACAGCACAGGGATGAGTTGCTTTCCTGTAGCCTTGTCTTTCGTTCGTGAGATTAACTTGTTTTCAACATTGCAAATTCAATGTTACGGAACAATTCCATACTCAGTCATTTGAGAGCTGAATATGGTTTTCCCTCCTGTAGAAGTGCAGGGTTTTCCCACCTTGAGAGGTATGCTTCTGAGATTTTGGAAGTTGTTATTTACTATTGGAATGGTATATCAGGCTTTAAATATAGGGGAAGGCAAGGTCTTTTCGCTATGGAAGTAGACACATTCCCTCTTTGCTCTTTTCCATTGAATCTATTTTGTTTGCCTGTGAGAATATTTCATCTGCAGAGTTTATGGACTCTGTCACCTTTAACCCAAAATCTGACATTGCCTGAAGCCCAAAATCAAACCTATCTGATATTAAGAGCTGTGGAGTTTGCTTAATGCCCTCTGATTCTTTCCCCTACTGCAAAGTCAAATCTCTTCATTTGGGTGTCAAATATGGATTTAAATGCATGATACTGTTAATGCTTTGGCTTCTAACAGCGATGGGTTTGTTGACTTCAGTGACAGGATGGAGAGAAAGGATGAAGGGTTGATGCAAGTAAAAGTGATCACTGATTCTGCCCTGTCTGGTACGATGTCATGATGGAGGCCTTGCTTTGTTTAGTGCTTAGAGAGATTCCATGGAGACTTCTTAAAAGTGAGGCATGGGCAGGTGCATGTGAAAAGGAGGGAGAAGAGCTTCACTACTACCTTTTGGGTCAGAACTTCCCACCTAACTTCCAGCCGGAGCTCCTTGAGAAGTCATGCCCTGAAGACATTGGTGGGTTTGATCCATGTTCCTTTACTGGCCATGTGAATCCACAGCAGGAGGCCATTTTTAGGCTCAGGTCTCCAAAGAGACACCCGAGGAGCATGCTGTCTTTCCCTCAGCTGCTGCAAAGAAGAGGACTTCCAGTTTCTAGATGCCTGGGCTCATCCACTCTTGGCTCCTCACTCCTGCAAATGAATTAAGAAGAGGGCAGCAACTTCTCCCAAGGAACTTCCCAACACCTCCTGGTTTCTCTGTGGAAGAGAGCAGTCCCTTTGAGGCAAGGATGATTTTATTCCCAGTCTTATGGAGGACAGTGCAAACTGCTAGTGACACAGGCGAGGAAACCCATCTCCAAAGTGAGGAGGGAAGGCAGAGGCTGCCTGGCATCCCAACATCCTCCCTCCAGTTAGCACACTGCCAGACGATGAATATTACATTTATTCCCCTGGAACAATGGATCTGAATTCTTTGTGCTTATGGGGAAAAGGTTGGAAGAAGCTCCAGGGCACTGTGTGAAAGGAAATAAAAAACCATTTGTAAATCATTACAACCTAGTGAGGGAAAAAAAAAAAAAAATGAAGCAGCCCATTGTCTTTTATTACAGTGCTAAATCAACAAGGAAGGAGGTGGGTGATTTATCAAGGTGGAATCCACATCGCTTACAACACCCGAATCTGCTTTCATTAGAATGTCAGTTTTCTGATCGAATGATTTTGCTTTCATTAATTAGCCTTTATGCAAATGCAGCCCCCAAAAGCGCTAGCTCCTGCTCACCAGTAAGAAATCCCATCTGCATGAAGTGGAGTGGTTGTGTAACTCTCCTTCTCAAGGTGAACACAATTAGATGTAAAAACCCAAACAAGCCCAGGGCCCCCAGATCTCTCTGTATAGCCACTGCAATAACTAGTAATACCTGATGCTCTGAGTGGCTTTTATCCCTGCTGTTGAAAGCCAGCACCAAGGCAAATGCAAGCATAAATATCTGATCACAAACAGCAAAAAGAAAGTTGAACTAAGATAATCAACAAAATCTTTGTTTAAGACGAGGTGATGAGCGATTCCAAGCAGAGTTTTAAAATATTTTAACCTCAGCTGCATAATCAATATTCTCTTTGCATATGCTGTCTATACTGTTTTATTGAACTTTCTGTTTCCATTAATCCCTGATTCTCCATAATGCTGTGGAACAGCTTCAGCAGACATTCACACATTCATAAGGGGGGGGCCTGTGTTGGGGCCTGTGCTGTTTAA
>NW_010231696.1:398-786 GCF_000690775.1 Eurypyga helias | reverse complement strand
TACAAATTAATATATATTTTTATAGATACTATAAAATAAAAGTATAAAATTATATATTATTCCGAAAGAATATATATACACATATAGTCTTCAATATCACAAATAGAATTCTAGTATTGCTCAGCTAAAACAAACCCTGTGGGATGGGAATTTTAATCATACAGACCAGGGCAAAGAAAGCCTGTCAAGCTGGAACAGCCGAGAGAAAACCAAAATCACTTCCCCAGACTGTCACTGTGGTCCTGAGCTGCATGTGCTGCCCCTGTGCCAGAGACACCGTAACTGACCACCTCAACCTTCTGCATCCATCCCAGCTGAAACTCAGTACAGGCAGAAGGAGCCCTGCTTCATAGAATCATAGAATCACAGAATCACTGGGTTGGCAAAG
>NW_010231696.1:0-236 GCF_000690775.1 Eurypyga helias | reverse complement strand
CTTTCTTGTAGTGAGGGGCCCAAAACTGAACACAGTACTCGAGGTGCGGCCTCACCAGTGCCGAGTACAGGGGGAGAATCACATCCCTGGACCACACCTGGCTTCCACACCGGCCTGCTACAGGGCAAGTTACCTGTCACACTGAAAGGGGGAAGAGGGAAGAATTCCATGAAAACACAGATTTGAAGACAGCTTTAAGAGTTTTCTAGTACAACCAGGCCAAGTGCAAGATCCTG
>NW_010231695.1:329-3848 GCF_000690775.1 Eurypyga helias | reverse complement strand
GGAAGGGGCTCTGAGGTCTCCCCTGCCATCACACTGCTCATGAAGGCCGGGCAGGGGCCAGGAGCCTGGGGTCATTGTGGTCCACTGATGGGGCAGTAGTGGAGGGGAGGACGCCGTGATGCCACCCTTCCGACAGACACGCCTACGGAAAAGCTAGAGGTAAATCGGAGTGGCTGGACGGGGAGCAGAAGGGAAGGTGGCCCCACGTGAGCAATAGGATGTCCAGGACCCTCCAGTGATGTGTCCTCTGGAAGGTACTGACCACAGTATCAGCTGAAAGTCCTGACCGTAAAAAACAGGTTCTGAAAGCTTTTCCCAAAATAAATACAACAAAATTGTCTGGCACTTGACAACAGCTGCATGCAGGTTTATGGTCGAACTGAACTGTTCAACTGGAACAGGTTGCCCAGAGAAGCTGTGGATGCCCCATCCCTGGGAGTGTCCAAGGCCAGGCTGGATGAGGCTTGGAGCACCCTGGTCTAGTGGAAGGTGTCCCTGCCCATGGCAGGGGGGTTGGAACTAGATGATCTTTAAGGTCCCTTCCAACCCAAACCATTCCATGATTCTACGATTTTGATGGCAGCAAAATCCCAACCTTTCTGTCACTGTTACAGGGGACTAAAGCTGGGAACAAAGATGTGGCTTGGCCCACCTGGGCCATGTCAGCTGCCAACCGATCCCACACCAACACTTTGCCTTTTCTCCTGACGGGCATCCCTGGTCTGGAAGCTTTCCACATGTGGATCTCCATCCCGTTCTCCTTTACATACATCATGGCCTTGATGGGAAATAGCATGGTCCTTCTCACAGTGAGGCTGGACAAAAGCCTCCATGAGCCTATGTACTATTTCATTTCCATGTTGGCTGTCATCGACCTCGTCTTCTCGACCGCTGTCGTTCCCAGAATGCTGGCTGTATTCTGGTTGGATTCAAGAGAGATCGGTTTCGAGGCCTGCTTCATCCAGATGTTCTTCATCCACACATTCACTGCGGTGGAGTCAGGGGTGCTCCTGGCAATGTCCTTTGACCGGTACATAGCCATCTGCCACCCCCTGAGATACACCACCATCCTGACGAGGTCGAGGACCATCCGGATAGGCCTTCTGTCCCTGGCCAGGGGAGCTGGTGTCATGACCCCTTTGATGTGCCTCCTCACCAGCTTACCCTACTGCAAAACCAGAGTCATCCCTCACTCCTACTGCGAGCACATGGCCGTGGTGGAGCTGGCCTGCGCCGACCCGTCCCTCAGCGATCTCTACAGCCTCATCGTGGCAACGCTGTTGGTGGGGTCAGACTCTCTCTTCATCACCTTCTCCTACGCCATGATCCTCCGGTCTGTGATGAGGCTGCCATCCCAAAAGGCGCGTCTCAAGGCCCTCAGGACCTGCGGGTCCCACATTTCCATCATCCTGCTGTTTTACGTAGGTGGTCTCCTCTCCATGTACCTGCAGATGTTCTCCTTCGGCTTGGCACCTCACGTCCAAGTCCTGGTGGCCGATTTCTACCTGACGGTCCCTCCCATGCTCAACCCGCTCATTTACGGCATAAAGATGAAGCAGATCCAGGACGGGATCTTCAAACTGCTGAGGCAGTTGGCAGGACTCGGTGTCTCCCAACCTCACAAAGACAGGTCAGATGCTGAGAGACGGCGGCACCGCCTGAAAACCATTTATCCCATCCTAGAATAGGTGTGGAGTTAAGTGCAATGAATTATGCCCCAGAAATACCCCTTCCCCTCCAGTGACTTGAAAGGGAACCTAGTCCAGACGCCTACGACTGACATGGCGACCGTTTATTCACCGAAACCAGTGGGCCAGGCCTGATGGGTGCTGGGCTACTCTCTTTGGCCAACACACTCCTGTTTTCCAAGGTATCGCCGGGAAACATTACATCGTGGTAGCTCTCTAATATCACCAGCAGCTTTTCTGGGGGTTGAGGTGCCCCACAGACCGAGGTGCATCAGTCAGAGGGGATAGTTCGGGCCACCGAGCACCAGCACCGCAGTGCTCAGGACCTGGGGTCCCTTGTGCAGGGGAGGAGAAGATGCTGCGACTCCTTCCTTGCTCACAAGGGATGGGAACGGCTCCGCCGCCCAACCCTGCAAGAGACGTCTGCTCTCCACTTCTTATCAGAAGTCAGACGGGGGAATCTGAGAAACATCGTGGCTGCCAGGACCTCCCGGACCAGGAACCTGCTTTAGCCAAAGGCTACAGTTAAATCACCGCAGCCGCCTCAGGCGTCACCTCCCACACCTCTTCGTGCCCCTCCGCTTGTAAATCCTGACCGGCACCACATGCACGTCGATGCCAAGGCGACGTGGTACGGCAAAGCGTCGCCAGTCCTCCCATGGACATCTGCACATCCAGCAAAGCCACCGCAAGGAGCCAGGAGCTGACCCAAGTGTCAGCGCGGCAGGAATCGGCTGGAAAGGAGGGAGCCAGGATGGGGACGGTGCTCTGTGTCGAAGCAATTGCTGCTGCGTGCGCTGAGCTCGGGAAGTCACGCAGAAATCTGAAACGGAAGCTGTTTCCTACTCCCGACATAACCTACGGTTACAGGTGCCAGGAATGATCGCGGATCACACTAGGAAATGAGTTACTTCCTAATTCTGTGAAGGGTGAATGCGGACTTCTCACTCCCTCTGGAGAGAGGGGGGTCTGCTCAAGAAGTGAGGGCAAGAAAATGTTCCCTGTAAACAGGGATCCCCCATTCCTCCCTCCCTCCCTCCTTCCCTTCCTTCCTGCCTTCCTTCCTTCCTTCCTTGCTTCCTTCCTCGCTTCCTTCCTTCCTTCCTTCCTTGCTTCCTTCCTCGCTTCCTTCCTTCCTTCCTTCCTTGCTTCCTTCCTCGCTTCCTTCCTTCCTTCCTTCCTTGCTTCCTTCCTCGCTTCCTTCCTTCCTTCCTTCCTTGCTTCCTTCCTCGCTTCCTTCCTTCCTTCCTTCCTTGCTTCCTTCCTCGCTTCCTTCCTTCCTTCCTTCCTTGCTTCCTTCCTCGCTTCCTTCCTTCCTTCCTTCCTTGCTTCCTTCCTCGCTTCCTTCCTTCCTTCCTTCCTTGCTTCCTTCCTCGCTTCCTTCCTTCCTTCCTTCCTCCCTCCCTCCCTCCTAGATCATTCAAATCTCTCAAAATGGACATAAACCATCAGATTCCCACTGACATGAATCAGCTGGAAAACTTTAGTGAATCCCAGAATCATAGAATATCTGAAGCTGGAAGGGATCCTTCCTTCCTCGCTTCCTTCCTTCCTTCCTTCCTTGCTTCCTTCCTCGCTTCCTTCCTTCCTTCCTTCCTCCCTCCCTCCCTCCTAGATCATTCAAATCTCTCAAAATGGACATAAACCATCAGATTCCCACTGACATGAATCAGCTGGAAAACTTTAGTGAATCCCAGAATCATAGAATATCTGAAGCTGGAAGGGATCCGTAAGGATCATTGAGCCCAACTCCCTGCTCCTCCAGGACTACCTACAACTAAACCGTATCATGGAATCAGGGAATGGTTTGGGTGGGAAGGGACCTCAGAGT
>NW_010231695.1:0-236 GCF_000690775.1 Eurypyga helias | reverse complement strand
ACCCCCCCAGGGATGGGGCAGCCACGCCGTGGCTACGTGCCTCATCCAGGCGGCCCTTGAACTCTGAGGGTCTGTCGCACGCTCTGTCGAGGACCCGTGTGTTAACCTTGGCCAGGCACGTTCGGGTGAGACGTGTCTCAAGTCTACCGGGCGGTCAGGTTGCTCGGAGACGTCCCACCCCCCGGAGAACCTCCGACAAGCTGCTTGGAGAAAGGGCCAGGGGACATCCCCAGCCC
>NW_010231694.1:921-6498 GCF_000690775.1 Eurypyga helias | reverse complement strand
CACACGTTGTCGGAACTGGGTAGGTGGGCAGCGAGGAGCTGGGGGGGCGTGGGGCACCGGGACGGCCTGGCCCCCGCCGGCTGCAGGGCTGGTGGTGTGCCTTTGCGTGGGTGCGTGTGGGGCTATTCCCCGGACTCCTTGTTTTCCTGGTGCCTGGCTGCATCCCCCAGCAGCCCGCGGGAGGAATCTGCGTGTCTTGTTGCACTTCTTCCCTCATCCCATCCCGGGGAGAGGTAGCGGTTCCAATTTGGTTTGCATCCTGTGCGTCCCATAACTGTGGTGTCCTTCTCTTCCTTTTCCAGTGTACTCTGCCTCCAGTCTCCTGGTGCTATTAAACGACTGGATTCTCCGAAAGGAGCTGCAGCAAAGCCTGCCTGTGGTAAGGCTGGAGTGTGTGGGAGGAGGATTTGGGACACATGCTTTCTTCCTTGCAGAAGCTTTCAGGGAGTGTCTGTAGAAACTTTGCTGTGGCTTCTCTCTGCTGTCAGGTATGTAGAGGCTAGAGGCAACCTCTGAATGCAGGTGAACAGCAGCCCTGCCCTGTAGCTCCTGGCTTGGAGGAGTGGCCAGAGAATTCCCCACGCCACAGAAATCAGGCCCTGATCTGCACCAGGCGCTTCAGCGCTTTTTTGGGAAGCTCAGACCTCGAGATAGGCAAAGATGTTGCCAAACAACCATTGTGGTTTCCAGAGCAGTGGCTCTGGAGCACTGAAGCTCTGATTCCATCCCGCAGACTCTTCCTTTGCCACACTGGTATTGAGCAAAACAAATACAACCACCTCATTCGACGTCTCTCTTGCAAGAGCCCCAGGCTGGCTCCCAGCACTTCTCTGACCCTTTGGGGAGCGAGGAGGAGGGAGGGTTTTTTTCCAGTCAGGCCTCTTCTGTTGCAAGCCTGGCTGCTGTGTGGGTTTGGGTGTTGGCAGCTCTCTGGCTGGAGCACCGGGTGTGTGACAGACAGAAATACAGAAGACTTGCTTCTCTGGCTGTCAGAGCCCAAAGTGCTTATTTCTGAGGGTTCCACCAGACTGGGCGGTGCTTCTGACCCATTTAACTTCCAAGCAGAACCTGCATCCTGTCCCCCTCCTCCCCTCTGTGTTTTGCAGTCACTGACCCAGCAGAAGCTGCTGACCTGGCTGAGCGTGCTAGAATGCGTGGAGGTCTTTGCAGAGATGGGGACAGCCAGGGTGTGGGGGAAGATGAGTCGGTGGACTATCATTGTCCTCATCCAGCTGGCTAAGTAAGTGTCGCAGACAGACGGGAAGAGACAGTGTGTGCTCGGAAAGGGGATCTGGATGGGGACTTGGGCAGTACCCCAGGAAAAATGTCCAAGCGGGACTGAGCCTCCGGTCCCTGTGGCTGGGGGAATTTGGAGCCCCACAGTGTGCTGGCTACTGTGCCACGAAAGGGGACGTTTACCTCTCTCACCTTGCCAGCTTCCATGAGCAGGCCTGAGTGTCTCCCTCTTCTGTGGAAGCCACCTTTCCAGTGCAGCAGGAACCTCGCTCCATAGCCTGGTATTGAAGGCTTCCATGTGTCTGCCCACAGAGCCATCCTTCGTCTCCTGCTCCTGCTCCGGTACAGAGCCGGCATCCAGACATCTCCTCCCATTGTGCCGCTGAACAGGGAGCAGCAGCAGCCTCTCCACCCCCAAGGTGAGCCCACGGTGCTGTCATCGTTGGCTCGGTTCCTTGCTGGGCCACATGTCTTGCCCTGCTGGGAATTACTCATCAGAGCAGCAGTTTGGGCGGCACAGGGAATTGTAAGGCTTCAGCACAGGAAGCTGGACGTCTTACCCTTTGCAGAGGATGGGTTAGTGACAGGGTTGTCCTACAGCATGGAAGGAGGGGGTGCAGGAGTCTAAGCCTGGAACCACTGACTGAACTGTGAGTCAAGCTGTGTGTGTCCCAGTCTGGCAGCGAGGAAAGGGATCCTAGGCCTGGGCAACGTCAGGCAGCCTTACCTTTTCACCCTCTGACAGCTCTGTGTGGCATTAGGCCCTTCAGGATGGTCTGGTTTGCATGAGGTTTGCCTTTCAGACTGGTCGTCTTGGTGGCAATGTAGAGAAGGGTGCTGCCAGCTCTGGGATGAGGCGTGTTCCTTCGGGGCCTGACCCCTGTGGCTTTTGTGTCCTGCAGGCATTGAAGACAACTGCTCAGAGAAGGATCAGACATACGTTGGCAAGCGTTCCAGCCGCGTTGTGCGCTCTCTCCAGAGCAGTAAGTAGCTGAGCCCATTCCTGTCCTTGCCTGAGCTGTTTGTGCTCTGTGCCCTTTATGTGTCACCTGGGCATGGGCAGTACAGAACAGAACGGTGTATTGGGATATATCCTGCCAGTCACTGGGCCCTGTGGATGGGGAGGATATCGAAGCAACGGGGATTCGGGCACATGCTGCAAGGGAGCACTTAGAGTTGTGTTTTCCCAAGCGAGCTGTGCAACTGAGACAACGCTTCTATATGTCTATGCATTGGGGAGCGCGGGCCGTAGAGTACCTCTCCCTGCTCTGTCCCCCCGGAGTCAAAGCTCTGAGGGTGCAGGTCAGCCGCAGAAGTTGCTGCACGCGCGGTTCTTCAAGCTTTCCCGTTCCACACCTTCATGGTGTAGAAAGCAGAGGGTGTGAGGTGGTGTGAGGAAGTGCGATAGGAAGGTTTTATTTGTGTTGGTGACCAGATCTGCTTGTTTTCAGCCCCATCCCTGCAGTCCCGGCACTGGGGATCCCCCCAGCAGAGGGAGGAGTTGCAGAGCCGAAGAGCGGAGGAGATGAACCAGCCTCCCACCCCTCTGGGTCTCCAAGCAACCATTGCAGAATCCCTCTACATTACCTGCCCTCTGCTTCACCGTATCCTGCCCTGGCTGTGTGCGGGCAACGCGCTGTACCCCGGTTGCTGTCGGAAGGTGCTGCGGGCTTGGCCTTGAAGCAGGGCAGTGCCACGCTGGGTTTCTCGCTCCCTGCGGCCGCTCTGCGGAGGCAGGGGCCTCAGGACTCCTCCCTTATACCTCAGCCGCCGGAGTTGTGGGTGGAAGTCCTCCCGCCCCTTCCCTGATACCCCCAGCACTGCCAGGAGTGGATTCTCCTGGTCTCAGCAGAGCTTTGCTGGTACCTGGGGGATCCCTTGACTGTGTGCCTCTTGCCAGGCGTCTCTGGTTCCTTCCATTCCTTAACTGTGTTCCTAGTATTGAGTTTAGGAGTGTGGGGCCAGAGATTGTGGAAACCCTGGATCCTCTCAGCAGTTGTGGACATCTCAAGGTCAGTCTGAGGAAGAGTCTTTGCAGGTGCTTGAGGTTGGTGGTGGCTGAGCATCACACTTCCCCCTGTTCCCCAATCCTGGGCGGGCCCTACTTAGAGAAATACGCCCAGGGTTGGGCTTTAGCTGGGAGACTGACACATTCAGGTATCTTCTGCAACGCCTACAGTGCTCTGCATTCTGAGCTGGTGCAGCCTGCGCTGCCTGGAGCTGAGAACGGAGGGCGTTTAGAAACCCGCTTTCTTTTCCCTGCTGGCTGCTGTTGCCGTGAGTTAGCTCTCTGCCCTTCTCCTTCCAGTCTGAGCTTGATGAGCAATCTGAAAGACCTGAACAGGCGAGAGCGAGTGGAGCTGAGGCGACGAACCCTCCTGCTGCTGTACTACCTGCTGAGATCTCCTTTCTATGACCGATATTCAGAGTAAGTGGCCCCTGCTGGGCTTTTGCTGAAAATGTCCCTTTTAACAGAAATAGTGTCAGGGGACTGGGGGTGCAGATCTGAGGAGGTCTGGGTGCCTGTGACTGGCTTAATCTGAGCCCTTGCCTTACAGCTGCCACTGCTGTTTGTGCATCCAGCAGCTGGGACAGGAGGTGTCCCGCTGGGCTCATTCATACTCTCTCCCTTCCTAGGGGCTGGATCCTCCACCTTCTGCGTTTGTTGACTGATCATGTGCCTGGAGTTGGCTTTGTCACCCGTAAGTGGGCCCCACTGCTATATCCCCGTTTTATGTTGGGTGGAGAGATCAGGGGAGTTGGGCAGAACATTTGTCGATTGGTTTCCAACCTGAGGAGGGAATTGGGAAGTTCCTAAGTGGGTGCCTACAGGGATTGACCTAGACAGGAGCCGATTGTAAATCAAAGGGCTGAACCAGGTCTGTCTTCTAGTCCTTCACCAGAGAATCCCTCTATTATGGGCCAGAATTCTACCTTCCCCTCTTCCCTGCTGACGCAAAGCCTTTTGTGGAGTGATTCATGGCAGCGACGTGGCATTAGATCAGCCTGGAATTGTGGGATTGTCCTTTCTTTGGGGAGTTCACAGAGCTGGCTAGCTCAAGAGCCGCTTCCTCCAGTTAGTAACTTTGGAGCAGCTTTGGAACCTGCCTTCAGCCGTGTGCTGCATAAGCATTTTCACTCTACAGCAGTTGCTTCTGGGCCTGCACCTGCTGGTTACTGCTGAGCTGCCTTCCCTCTTCCCTGTGCTGCAGCAGTGTCCTCGTGACTCACTGCACGCGGGTTATCCGTGTCCGCTCTGAGGGAGTGGTGTCCCATGCCGTGGCCGGGCTGACCACCGTTCACACCCTGCTTGGTCCTGCTCCGATCTCTGGCACCACATCCCAAAGCTGTCTCCCAGCTTGGCAAAAGATGGCAAAAACGGTTGTGTTCTTGGGTTCATCCCAGTTGTATAACCGGAGATTTGGGATTGTTGGGTGTCGTAACGAGAAGGGGGGCCGTAGCCCGTATACGTGGAGCTTCGAAGCCTTGCCTTTCTACGTGTGTGATCCCTCTGTTCTCTGTTTCAGGGCCACTGATGGATTACTTGCCTGTTTGGCAGAAAATCTATTTCTATAACTGGCGTTGACGAGAAGATGATTCTCCGCCAAGATCGTGGCTGGCCATCTCTAAGGAGGACAGGCAGGCTGGGGGAGGAGTGTCGATAATGTCTCGTGTTCAGTTAAACCCATGTTCAGTTAAACCCGTGTTCAGTTAAACCCACCAAGGAGAAGCTCCTGTTCTGCAGCGTGGGGAGGGGTTTGTACATAACTCTTTAACAGATCCAGCCGTGAGCGATGGACACCACATGCACGGAGAGACGCTGGCCACCTCTTTTCTCCGGACCGTTGTGTGGCTGCAGCGATGGTGATGGGACAGCCTCTTTTTTTTTTTTTTAAGCACTTATTTTTCTCCTTTTGTATGGCTGCACTGTACTAAAGCCAGGCAGCGCAGCGTTTTGTTTTTTGGAGAGCGTTGTCTCCCACCTCACGGCGCTGAGATGGACCTGCAGCCTGCTTGTGTCAGCTCTGCCGGCTCCATCTGCTTGGAGTGGGCTTGTTTGTCAAATAAACTGACTAAAGGGAAAGAACTGAGCTGAAGGACCTCTCTTCTCCTGTTTCTGTGGATCCCCTTGAGGGTGGTTGCTCTGTCAGGAAGAGCAGCGTTTGCAGTTGTCTACCCTGGGATATGCCCTCCCTGAGAAGCCTTTCGCTCCGGCCTGTGCCAGGCAGGGCTCCACGTGTTGCTCAGCCAAAGGTGCCTGGTTCAGTCCCATTTGACCAGATTGCACACAACAAAATACACCTCTGAGGAGTATTGTCAGTGGGACTGACTGAATCGTAA
>NW_010231694.1:0-716 GCF_000690775.1 Eurypyga helias | reverse complement strand
GAGCTTATAAATTGTGTATGAGAGGCATGCAGGAACCAGGAAGAGTTAAAATCTCATTTTTGGCTGAAACTTAGAAAACTTGGCCTTACAGCCTCACAATGGTAATTGGTAATTGGTAGGGGAAGTGGTGGTCATCATGGTTCGTTTAAGCCCATATGGTGTTGCTGGTATAATAGTCTCAACTTTGGGCCTGTTTTACATTATTAAAGTTATTGCTAAATAACACAGCATTTTGACTATTGATTTGGATTTGGGAGGGGAGGGGATAGGTGGGGCATAAACACTTAAATGTTAAGACGTAGGGGAAATGCATCTCTGCCCTGTGCCCCCAGGACAAACTTCCTTTGTTTGGCCCTTGGCTTCCTTGGTTCCTCTGGTGAGGCGAGCGGCAGTGTGAGAGGTCGGGGTCCTGCATGTAGTGGCTGCTGGTTTCCTACTTGGTGTCATTTGCTGTTCCTTGTGTCTTGCTCGCTTTCTGCTGCCCTATTGTGGGTCGCCCTACAACAGGCCGCAACAGACATCCCTTCCCTGGCATGGTGTGCCACCTCCTGAAAGGGCATCTCCAGCTGTGTACCCAACAAATCTCCTTCCATGTCTCTTCCATTTCTCCCTGTATCCCCTCCTTTTTTTTTTCTACCTCTAGCAGCAGCCATACTTTTAAAAAAATATGTTTTTAGTAGAGCCATCATGTGTTCCTCCAACTGACTGAACTTTTG
>NW_010231693.1:0-2977 GCF_000690775.1 Eurypyga helias | reverse complement strand
CTTCCACTCTGTGAATCTGTGAAAGGTTAACAAAGCACACAATATCAGCTTTCTTATTAAAGACTTTAACTCCTTAAAGACTATAATAGGAAAATAGTACTTTTCTTTGGCATGACAAGCAACTGGGATAATATCCTTTTCCCAAAAATCTTTGGAGCTTTGTTTACTGAGGCAAAGTAATTAGTGGGTTTCTGATATTTGCCTGGTGGTTTTTTTTTTTTTTGGTTGGGTAGGGTTTTTTTAAGAATTTCCTGAAGAGGGATGAAGGATTTATTTTTGTTGAAATGAACTGTGCAAACTCCAAGATTCATCAAGTGTAAGACAATATTATTCCAGAGACCTAAACATGTAGCTGTCTCCTTTTAGCTTGTGAAGTCTCTCCTAAGAGCTGGAAAACTGACCTGAGTTTCTTGTACATGTCAAACTGATTCTGATGCAGATGACCACAGCTTGTGGAGTGCAGAATTTGATGAAGGAAGTGAGAGGGCTGCTGTTAGTACAGTCTGAATTAGAAACAGTTCGTTATGGTTGACCTTGCCTTTCTCTAGCAATTCAACAAGTACCTACCAAATCTCATTTGAGGGAATGGAAGGGAATTATAAGAAACCCCTCAAGGCCATGCAAAGGATCTGCATAAGTGCATTTCTGGCAAGCAGAATAATTTTGCTCCCTAGCCATCTCTACATACACTCCTGAACAGAGAAGTACCCTGCAGACAGCTGCTCCCAGCTCTGTCTTCCACTCAAATGGCACAGACGTTTGCTCTGTGTTTACCAGTCAACTGTGCTTTACATCAGAAAACAGAATCTAAAAATTCCAAACAGAGCCCAAAGAGGGTATGGTCCCCAGTGACTTAAAAAGCTGTACCCACCAACACAGGATCAAATTCCTGTCTTCTACTGTAGGAATAATGAACAAAGGAAATACCTGAAGGCCCAACTCTAGAGAAACTTTCAGGAGAGTGATGTCTGGCAAGCTGTCCATAAGTGTTGCTATTTTAAATGCATCCTGGGCAAGTTTGAAGATGTGTGATGAAGAGTGGATATTTTTCTGGATGGATTCTAACACTGTTTCCAGCCTCCTAACATCACCTGCAAAGTGCAAACAGAATCACCAAAACAGAATAAGCTCCCAAAACTTCCAGAGGTGCATTACAATTGAGCCTGCCATTGCTACCCAACAGTGCAATGTTTCAGCTATACACATTTTGGTTTTTATAAACCTTCAATAATTAAATCACATGAATGAAAGGTACAAGACAGCACAAACTCCTCTAGTGCCTGATGGTGTTAGTGTAGTACATGGCCAAAAGTCATCCTGAACTGTGAATTTTAGAAGTGATTTGTCTATTCCTGGGTTTCACAGTCTATATTGTGTGTCAGAAGAACAAAAAAGCTGTCTCATCAGCCTCAAATCAAGTCTGTCTGGCTACGATCTAGTTATTTTAACCACTGCTAGAAAATTATGTGACAGGTTTAAGTCAGTTCAGTTTGTTGTTCCCATTTCAAGCTCCTGTCAGACTACCATTTGGATTCCTAAACACAAGTTTTATAATTTGTTTATTCCATGCAATATTAAAAGCATCCATTTAGCTGACAGCACATAACTGACAGCAACTAACAGTACATAACTGACAGCAATGTACCTTTGGCTGCTGTTAGCATGGTTGATGCCAGCTCACACTGCTGGGATTCGATGTGACTTAGGGTGAACCAGCGAGGAAACCGGTTTGGAACAACTGATGCAATGTGGTGCGGGCGGGACAAGTCTCTTGAAGGAGCCATAGATTCCAATACTAGCAACCTGAAATAAGGATAAAATCTGCTTTCATTAAATCATTATTATATTAGGTTACTCAGAAGCAAAACTAAAGCTGCAAGAACACTTGAGTTTGTTTATGAAATGTGCAGTTTTGAGTATAAAGATATTGGAAGACCACTTCTCTTTTTGTGGAATCCTAAAAGTCCATTTGCCAAACTTACCTACATGAGTGGGCATCTGCAGGAATTCACAGGACAATTAAGCCATTCATTAGCCAAGGCAGCAGAGACTTTCTGCATCATCCATAGAGTTGAAGACTTTTCCCCCTGCCTTGTTTCAGTCTTTGAACCACAGCCCTCAGGAAGGAAGGTGTAGTGTTTCTCCCTAATACTGAGAACATGTAAATATTTTCCACTATTTGGAATATACTTTCTTTATTTGTAAATGCTCAAAGTAAGGGAGAGGGATATTCAACAAGTCATATGGATTTTGACCCTGCAATAAATTCAGACATACCAAAAAGGACATTTTACTGTTCAAATATGAACTACTTTATAAAGTCCTTAAATTCTAATCTAACAAATTTGGCAATGTGCATGCTAACATGAAAAAAAAATTACTTCACTTCTGATTTGTATCGAGTCAAATCTCTTCCCCAGTACCAGTGACACAGCTCTTTATAAAACTTCATATATGTAAAAATAAAATACATATAAACTCTTCAGCTGATTTTTTCCAAGCACAGAGAGTGGGGGGAGAAAAAAAAGATTCATTATGTGGTGAAATGGTTCCTATGACTCGAGTGTCAGAATGTAAGGATACAGGCTCTTTAGGAAGGACAGGAAGGGGAGACGAGGAGGGTGAGATGTTCTCTTCATCAGAGACGAGCTGGAGTGTGTGGAACTCCACCTGGGGATGGATGAGGAGCTGACTGAGAGCTTATGGGTCAGGATCAAAGGGAGGGAAGGGAGATGGGTTACTGTAGTAGGTTTGCTACAGGCCACCTGGCCAGGACGAGCGAGTGGATGAGGCCCTCTACAGACAGATAGCAGCAGCCTTACGTTCACAAACCCTGGTCCTCATGGGGGACTTCAACCACCCTGATATCTGTTGGAGGACTTCAACCACCTCAATATATGTTGGAGGAACAACACGGCAGGGGACAAGCAAGACAGGAGGTTCCAGGAATGCGTCAATAACAACTTCCTTATCCAAG
>NW_010231692.1:0-6730 GCF_000690775.1 Eurypyga helias | reverse complement strand
ACCTAGTGATTCTATGATTCTATTAGTATAGCAAGGTAGGCAGGATGTAAACTACTCAGGTCTGGCCGCTCTCATTAATTCCAAGTAAAACTGTGACTACTTTCTTTTGTGGTAGAGCTAACATTCCTGTCCAGAAAGTGAAAGACTTCAAAGATCTTAGCATGCGAAGAATAGTTTTTAGATTAATGCATATAGCTAGTCTAAATGTTCAAGCTTAGGTTTAACATCAGATTGTTTCTCCTCTCACTATGGCAGCATCCAGATTTCATGGGAGTATTTCTCTCACTCAAGAGCTATTTAATCTGTTGATAATGGTAAAGAGGGGAAAGGAAGATGTAGAGCCCTCAGTATTTAGACAGTTTCAGGAGCAGAAGCAGATTATTGACTAGAAAAACGATAGCCAGGTACCTCTTTATTTTCAAATATGCCCACAAGATGCTGTTGCACTAAGTGTTAAGCTTATGACCTAATAGGTAATTTCCAGTTCTGGAAATGTATACATTTCTAGTGACAACCGTTTTTCAAAGAAGCCTTGACTCCCAGCTGCTTCATATGATTGTGCTCACCACTGCTGTTTGAGTTTTCTCTGCTTCCGGCAAACACACGTACCATCAGCTACAGCCCCTCAATCCTGCAGCCTTGTGTTTGTAACCCACCAGTCTGTTCAACATAGCTTCCCTAATAGTTGGACTTGATGATAATGGCCTTTTCCAACCTAAAAGATTCTTTGATTCTGTGATTCCTATTGGCTCTCCCACCTCAGCTGTCACTTTGGGCTGCAGTTCCTCCTGGTTCATAAAGGAGAATCTGACTATGCTTTCATTTACCATCTTTTTTGAAAACAAAGTCTATTGCATTAAAATTTTCTAGTATTATCATGGCAAACACAGACATAATCTTGTATATGATAAAAAAAAAAGAAAAATAATTTTGCATTCACAAACATTGTCGTTTCAGCCCAAACGATAAAAACCTGTACTAGCCAAGATATTAAATAATAAATTAATAAATAAATATATATAAATGACTGTTTACAGCTTCTGAAAGATATATTGAATTTACTTTATGTATGACACCAAACCTGTTTCTGAAATGAAGTTCATCCAAAAGGCACTTCAGAAATTCCATAAATGACATTTGAGAACCATTAAGACTAAGTCTTTGACATGAAAACATTTAGTCTTGTAGTCAAGGAATGATACACAAATAAACACTGAATAAACAATGGGAAAACAGTGCTGTGACTACCACTAAACACAACATAAGCTTAAACATGCTCCTTTGCTTATCCTATGCCAGTTAATTTCGTAAGATGGGTGAGAGCATCTAAGACCACAGCTCTTCCAGAGGGTCGTCTTCCCTCATACCTTTCTACTCCCTGCTGCACTCTCCTGTCTTTTATTCTTACCTGGCTCTGGTGCTCGTGGATCCTTTTGTGATTTGGTTCAAGTTACAAAGCAACAGGGAGTTTTGAATTAGGAAAGTTCCTAAACAATTTGTAGATCACTTTGTAGCCCGGGTTATATTCCAGTAGTCTCACTAATTGGTCAAGGATTCATTCAAAGGCCACATGTAACTTTTACTACAAAATAGCAAAATTTGCACACTCATAAAAGGCAAAAACAGAGGTCAGAAAAGTTTTCTCTTCTGTGGCTGTTCCTAGCAAGTAATGTGACCAAATAGCCATGTACAGAATATTCATGAGGGTAAAAGTCTTTTTTAAAGATCTTTTCTTAAGAAATATCCAAAGCAATTGGTTGATACCCTAACATGTTACCTCAGATTGAAGAATACCTTCTGAACAAGATAAAAATCAGCTACTAAACAGAAGTTTCACAGGATCCTCCACAGTGACACCTTTTCAATACATCTAACTTTCAACATAGTCCAAGATACCCACTTATACTAATGCCAACTAATATCATAAGCTTTTATCTGCAAGGGGTAGGAAGATGTTGATTCTTCTATACCTAGAAGAATGGAAAGTTTCTGCTGTTTTTCATGGTGCTTAAAAATTACCTCAAAACCTTGTAACTCATAGCTAATTTAGTGTCTGGTGGAAGTCACTAGAATAGTTTTTCTCACTTTACTTTTATAAAGAAAAAGTGCATACCATCTAAGGGTTGAATAACATGTATTCAAACCATTAAAATAGCTTCAGTAGTTAGCTCCCTGACTGAGTATGTCTCATGCCTTCTTGTTCAGAAACCTGTCAAAGTAGTGGCATATATGGATAACTTACTTTGGTTTTTCAGACTGAGCATGATTATTCAGACAGAATTACACCTTTATAGTTGATACCTACAACATTTTCCATATAAAGAACAGAAATTGCATCATATATAGAATATCAAGGTCAATATTCCACAGTAAGTTTGATTTTAATAAGCTTACGCAGAAATTTCATATTGTTTTTCTTTTTTAATAGTTACTCTAAAGTGAATATTTTATTATAGTAGTTACTCTAAAAGACATTATTTTATTCAACTAAAACTGCTGTAACTTTCTACAGGTTATAAGGTACAAATCTGAAAAAAAAAAAAACCACCAAGAAACATACAATTCATTGTGGTTTTAATAGTGCTTTCACAGTTCTGTTTCACAAAATATCAACCAAAACAAGTCCTGTTTTCCCATGTTGCGATCCTTTTGTGGCAATAATATTTGCTTACATATATTGTGAGACCTAAAACCTACTGAATGTTAAACTGTCTTCAAGAATGATCTACTTTGACAAAATGGACCTGACTGTTTTATAGACAACTTTACCATGGATAGCTGTGAAGGGTACATGCTGTTTTGCTAGAAGTGAACGATTCAAAAGTACTGTTAATGTCAATTTTGGGTTTTATATTTAAAAATAACTTAGTGAAGTATTATTACCATTGCTTATAATGTCTGTAGCAAATAAAAAAAAATTAATGTTAATTTTTCTATACTCTGATGTACCATAATATACAATAATGTTTGTTTTCTGTTACAAATACTATTTTTAAAGCGACTGCTGAGGTTCAATTATACACATATACTATACATATTCAAACTCTCACGAACAAGTATTCCAAGGAAACCAAACCACTATAAGATGCTCTAAAACCAGCTTTCTTTGTAGAGCTGTTCTGCTGAATGAGTAGTGAAGTATGCAATTAAAAAAAAAAAAAAAAAGAAAAAAAGGAGAGACAGATTTTAATGGAAATTATCTTACTGCTTGAACATTGCTATGCATCCTGGGTGTTGAGAGCTTAGCTGAAAGTGATGTATGAGGACTCTGAAAATCCTGTTATATTTTAAATTGTTCTGACAGTGTACTAGGAAGCCAGAGCTGAAACCTCTCTCTGGTAATCAGTTTAGTAATGATTTCTTTAAAAAGTAAAAAACCAAGAACTAAAAGATCTCTTGAATGCTTCTTCAAACAACTTTCTTACTGCAATCTACATAATCACAAAGACAAAATAGTTTGAAGGTTAGAACATACTGACAACTTATGAAAAGAGATATGATAGGTCCTTTTACATTTACCAATGTGATTTCAGAGGAAAACAGTTCAGGAAGAGATCTGACACGGAAGGAAAAAAAAAGAAATGAGTTTACGTTACCCTTCAAGACTGTATGCAAATTTTGGCTTTTATGAAGATTAGTTTGGAATGTTTATTGGAAGAAACTTGAGGAACCCAATATTTAGGATTGGAAGATGGCCTGCAATTACCCTGTATCAACCACAGTAGCCAAATTTAGAGTCTGGTAGGAAAAGGTTACCTCTGTAGAAAAAAATGCACCTCAAAAACTCTACAAGGAAAAGGGACCTTTCTCTTGAAGGACAAAAGGTGTTGGAATATTCTATATGAATATTGACTCCTACTCTATGCTGTCATTTCTGAGGTTTTAAGAGGCTTGTAGTACACATCTGCATTTTTAATGCCATCCAAGAAAATTTCTGTGGTAGGAAGAGAGCTGCACTTTCTGGATCACTGTTCTGGTGGAATCAGTGGGAATTGAAATTAGTAGTATTTTACACTTCTTTTGCATTACATTGAGAGAACCTTTAGGTATCAGAGGATAAAAAGGAGTGAATCTGTTCACACATCACTAATAACATAGGGGAAATACAAAATAAAAAATTCTGATCTGAGAAAAAGCATATTTTATTTTCATAGTATTCACATAGTTCCATTGAAGTAAGATATTATTCCTACAGTTCAAACAAGCTTTCAACTAGTCTAACTACATTCTGTGTGCAAACAGGAATTTTGAGTTTTATTTGTTACTGAACCATTGTAGAATTTAATAGCTTGTGATTATATAAAGTTCACATAACTTGTTTTAAGCTGTTTGAATACAGTATGACAAAAGCAGCTGAATGTGATCATCTCATTTCATTCTTCTCTCATTTTAGTCTCCTATTTTGAATCACTGAATCACTGGAATTCTCTCTTCAGTAACGTCTCAGGAACCTGATCAAAAAATTAAATGCTTTCATATTCCTGGACTTAGAGGAAGTCTGGAATAGCAAATACTCTTCAAGAAGTGTTCAGATCTCAGAGAAAATAGCTCTTTAGGGATACTTTTTGCAAGATAACACATTCTCATGGGTGATGTGTTTTTAATGTTCAGGTTAAACCAAAATTCCTGGCTAATTCTACTAAGAATTTGATAGTGATTTTACAGAATTAATGAATCATCAGGAAATTAATATCAAAGCACAGCTGACTGGGTTCCTATTCAGCACTTCTGAATCACTGCTCATTGAGCAAAGCAATCACTGGACAATGGGGGTTTTGCCTGAGCAGAATGTGAGTCAGGAGACCTGGGCTCCCATTGTCTTCACTGGGAGTTTTGCCTGCATATGGAGTGAGCTGGGACTTCTAGTGAATGGAAGCCATTCACAGAGTAGCTAAGTAAAGCACCCAATACATCACCATTTTGAAGTTAACACTAGGTGGTAGAAATTACTGGAAGAAATACAAACGTTTTTGGAGCCATGTGAAAGACTTTTGTAAAACAGCACTTCAAATGTATTGTCTCTTATTTCCCCCTATTTTGGCCTAAACATTTTTGTTTTGAAAGGTATCTGGCTGTTAGCTCTGACATTCCCTTTGGTTTAACAAATTAATTAAAATAATTTCCTTTTGCATGCAGTCTGTAGGCGGAAGAGACATCCCTGTTTGGAGTGGAAGAGTTGACACCCTCGCAGCTGCAAACGGAAATCTGTTCCACTGTCCATACCCTCTATCATTGTTTATTTGGAGGAAGGAGAGATTTCTAACTAACCGGTTCTCAGCATGCCGCTATGTACGTGCATAGCCACTGATTTATAGGGACACTGCCAGCTATACATTTCTGATACAAGCTCATCCATGAACAGGTCGGGATGAGTGAGACCTCCAATCACATTTCCCAGTCCAACCGAGAGTTTGTATACACAGAATACAGAGAAAAGTTAACGTGAAAAAGTAGATAATAGAGTGGAGTAAAGAATAAGAACAAAATAGCAGACAAGAAAGCCAACAGGGAAAAGAAAACATGACAGAACAAAGAGAAAAGAAGTATTACAGTCTACACACAGGAGCTTAAAACAAGGGATTGTTTAGAATAGGTGTCTAAGAACTAAATAGGGCCGGATGGATGTAAGCTTCTTTCTAAGATTTGATTCACTGATTCAGATGAAAGCAAGACCTGTCCTTAATAATTTTTCCCTGATTCAAAGGAAAGTAGTGGTGGCCTAAGGAATATAAAGTGAGATAGAGGATGTAAAGAGAGAAGGAGACCAATGGACATAGGGAGTAGTTGCTCTACCTAGGAAAATAGTACAAGGGGAGAAGGTAGCACTCTTGGGATAGAAGCTCAGAAGGTAGAAGAAGGGATGGAGTAAGTCACTGCACAAAAAAGCGAACCTGATATTATTATGTAGTGAATCTATAAATGATGGATAGGATACTATATTATGGCTGAAATACTTGGCTTACCTTTTTTTTAACTATTTCTGGCCTGAATGAAAAGACTACTTTTCTGTGTTCTTTTTACCGCTGCAATTATAATGAATGTCAGAAGAGCTTTCATTGTAAACCAAATAAATCTAAGTAAAAACAACGGACAGTCTATCAATCCTTTGTGTTACTACAGAAAAGACAGTCCTAAAACAAGGACTCAGCACATAAATTTCTTGATTTTTCTTAATTTTTAATTATAACTCTCTGAATTTCTTTTGCACTCTAGTAACACTTGCATCCTCTCAGACACTGAGTGAAGAACCAAGTCCTTCTGAACAAACCAAATTGAGCTAACATATCATACCAGTGATATGTCATCTTTCCTTTGAAACATATTTTTCATCCTGTTACCTAACACTTAAGCATAGAGTTGGAAAAGACCTTTAAGATCTTTGAGTCCAAACATTAACCTAACACTGCCAAATCCACCACCAAACCATGTATCTAAGCACTACATAGAATTATAGAATTATTTTGGCTGGAAAAGACCATTGGGAACATTGAGTCTGACCATCAAACTAGCACTGCCAAGTCCACCACTAAACCATATCCCTAAGCAGTACATCAACTCTTAAATACTTCCAGGGATGGTGACTCCACCACCTCCCTGGGCAGCCTGTTCTAATACCTCACCACCCTTTTGGTGAAGAAGTTTTTTCTAATACCCAATCTAAACCTCCACTGGCACAACTTAAGGCTATTTTCCCCTTGTTCAATCCTTGTCACTTGTGAGAAGAGACCAA
>NW_010231691.1:0-728 GCF_000690775.1 Eurypyga helias | reverse complement strand
TCTGTGATTCTATGATTCTGCTGCTGGTTCCAGCAGCCGGAGCCAATGTCCCCTCTGACTGGGGATGCCGCGGGCTGGGTAGAGCAGGAGCAGGGAGTAAGAGAACACGGGAGGCTTCGCTGAGCAGAGACGTCATTTCTGAAGTTGCTTCCTCCTTGCAAGAGCGAGATGCGTGTTGCCTCGTTCATAGTGGGTTGGCTGGTGAATGAAACTCAGAATGAAACCAGAATGAAACCGGTGAGTTTTGAGAGCCCTCCAGCCTTCATCTCAGGGAAACCTGAAACCGCACGAGGTCCACTGTCACCGCCAACATAACGACGTATAATCAGTTACTGATGGTGTGTGCATCTGCCTGGACACAGGTGAGATGTTATGATGAACAGTTGGGTTTCTTCCCCCATACGGCATCGTTTGGGACACAAAAGCCTCCTGTTGTGGGCTTGGGACCAGCAGAGCCCTTCTGCTGCCCCAACTCCATCGCATCCACGTGAATCCGGGTGCTTCATTCCCCGGGGGTGTCTGTGCTGCGCTCTCACTCTGGTAGTGTGGATGTGTGTATGGAAGGGTTGATGAAGCCCCAGAAGATATTTGGGTTACATCTGACTGCATGAAAGCAACTGTTGAAATTATTACATGTTTTAGAAGATAGAAACGCTGAGATTGTCTTTCAAGGCACAGGGTAAATTCTAAGCTGTGTCCAGTTGAGGAGGGCCACGGAGATGCTCCGA
>NW_010231690.1:783-6185 GCF_000690775.1 Eurypyga helias | reverse complement strand
GAGACAGGCAGATCGCTCGATAAAGATGTAAGGCGAACAGGATGGTAAATACAGTATCTCCAGAACTTCCCACCGGGGTGTTAGCGCTGCGGCTGTAACTGCGCCGAAATCAAAGACTCATAAAACATGCAAATTGCTCAGAGTGTGTTTGTCTGTCTCCTTCCCGTGTCTTTCCCCCCACTCCCTCCCTCCGACTTGCTATCTGCCTATCTCTCTTCTTTCCATGATCTCTTCTCCGCTCCCCAGGAGCCTGTTAGGGTGAGGGAGGGAGTCTTTAAAAGACATCTTTGTGGTTCTGGGCAGCAAGTCAAAAAAAATCTTTCTTTCCCGCCACCCTGCCCCCCTCCCCACTCCAGACTCAGGGACACGTCACCCCAAACCTACCCCACCATCAAAATAAACATTAATTAAGATATTTTCGGTGATGTTCACTGTCACAAATTACCAACCCCACAAAAGAAACTCTGCTGTGCAACTCCTCATGATGTCAGTTTATCCTTTTTGCGATTGCCGAGATAAAACATCATTTCTCCGCTTTCCCCTTCTGCCTTTTGCCCCATCCTGCCCCATGCAGGGGAAAAAACCTGCTGGGAGAGCACCGTGGGCTCCTGGGGTGGCATGGACGGTGGGGCACAGGGTGATGGTCTGGGCAGGCAGTGCAATACCCCGATCTGCCTAAAAGGGAGGATTTTATGGCCTTGGTGCCCTGTGGGAAACTGAGGGCCCCCCACAACACCCTGGGGTGGGTGGGGGGTGGGCTGTGGGCTACAGGGGTGCGCGGGTGCCAGTGAATGGGGATGCGGGGATGAAGGGTGCAGGGATGTAGGGGTGCCAGGATGCAGAGATGCAGGGGTGCTGGGGTGCAGGGATGCAGGAATACAGGAGTGCTGGGGTGCTAAGGCTCCGGTTGCAGGGATGGAGGGGATTAAGGGATGCAGGGGTACGGGATGCTGGAGCTTGCTGTCCCGGGGCAGCAGAGATGGTGCTGGCAGGGCCGCGCAGCCGCCCCGGGAAGCAGCGTGGGCCGCTCGGTGCAGGATAGCTGGCAGAGAGCCGGAGCTGGCAGGGCAGGGTGGGGAAGCAGGAAAGGGAGCCCCGCTCCTCCTCCCCTCGGGGAGAGCTGTGGCTCTCGGCGGGAGGGTTGTGAGTACACACAGACTCTCTGGAGCCTCCCATGTAAATCCTGGCAGGACCCAGCCAGCTCTTAGCTCATTCACGTGAGATCACCGTCTTGTTCGGGGCACTTGTGCGGGTAGGGACGTGCTGGAGTTTCTGCGGGGACCCTGCCCTGGGGGGCTGCCCACAAGTTGGGAGCTGGGAGAAGGATTCCGTCCTTCCAGCTGCTCTCCCTCCAGGTCCTTCCTGCAGCATCCTTGTGACTAGGTGGCTGTACCCAGCAGTCCCTCAGCTGCTTCCAGCCAGCTCTGACCCTGGGGATGGACGGTCTGACCCTGGGGATGGACAGTCTGATGCTGGGGATGGCAGATCTGGAACTGGGAGTGGCAGGTCTCACACTGGGGACAGCAGATCTGACCCTGGGGACAGCAATATTTTTCTCTGCTGTCCCAGCCAAGGGCAAAGGTTGTGGCAAGAGGGAGAGCAGCCTTGGGAACAGCCGAGGCGCAATGCCCCGGGCTCCTCTGCCGGCAGCCGCGTGCCCCGGCGTGATGCTAGCGTGGTGCGAAGCACGGCCTCCAGGCTGCCGGCAGTTTCCCCTTGGGTAGGATACGGCCTGAGGTTGCCTTCTGTTCTTCTGCCACCCTCAATCATTTTTCCTTTGGTGTTAAAACCTTTGCGGGATATTTGCATGCACTTGTGACTTACCCTTAGCCACTACCAGTCCAAAGAAAACAGATCCATGTGTTTGAAAATCTCGGCTTACATACCATTCCTCCAGCTTCTGCTCCTTTTTGGGGCTTTTCCTTCTTTCGGTGGATCAGTGACCTGAAAATGCACTTTATGTTTTCCCTAGGAGAGGTAGATGAGAAGAGCTCTGGCATAGCTGCATACTAAACCCGACCTGTCGTCCCCAGCAGCCTTTGCTGAGCCGCCGCTCTCCCCCTCCCACAAGTTTTTAATCACTTGCCCCAGATAGATCCGATTAGATTTCCCCCCCTCCAAAATCATTAAGTTTCCCGTGCACATTTCTAGCCGTTTAGGCCCCTTTCATGTTTCTCTGGCTGTGGAAGCGAGCACAGCCCTGCACACCGGGGCATCCTTGGGAATTTCATGGACAAGCTGCTTATCTTCTCTGCCAGGTCATTAACATGCTGTTTATGGGTTCTGCCAGGTCATTAAGGAAGATGTTAATGAATGATCCCCGCAGTACCCGGTTAGATACTCCTGACTCCACCTCCTGCCTCCTCCAGCAAGCTCTGCACAAGTGGGTAGATTGCTACCTTCTATCTATATATATGTTCCCAGCATATTGCAGTTGGGATACATCACGGTGCAGTCCAGGGCTGCTCACGCTCCAGCCAATTGGAGTAATTTTCATTATGCTTTCTACAATATTGTTCAGAGCTAAAAACAGCTCCCTACCGATTCTCCCCCATTGCCATTACTCTGTAGAGGAGCGAGGCAATCTGGCGTGGAATTTTAGCGAGCACAGGTCACTAAAACTGGTAACTTCTGGATGCTTGGGACCTCCCCCGCCTCGCGTTGCTCTCCATGCGTGTTTTAGGACGATGCCAGCTGCCTGCCAGGGATGCAGCTGCTCTCCTCTCCCCCTTGGCAGCCCATCAGCGCGGCTCCTCTGCTTCTCCAGGCCACAGCCAGAGAAATGAATTTGCTCCTGACATGGTGGGATGGGGAAATGATTCGTCCTGCCCTGGGAGGAGTGCGGGAAGCTCGGGACAGGCAGCTGCCGCCTTCCATGCCTCTGCTCATTCCTCACAGAAGGCAAAGCGGTGAGTTCACTGTCTCTCACCCATTTCTGAGGCCTCATTAATTTAAGCCCATATTTTTTCCTCCCCAGAGGTCCTGATGAAAGAGAGCAACTCCATTGAAGATGCTTAAGCATTAAGTCTGTGCTCAAGTTCCATTAAAGTGCCTGATTAAAGCAGCAAATGCCTGGACGCGGGACAATGCTAAGTGCTTTCCTGAATCGGGTTCCCTGACTTCCCGGTGCCCGCGGCTGCACACCGAGCTCCCGCTTTCTGCCACTCTCCGTCCCCGCAGCCCCTGGCTGGACCCTTGTTCATTTTACATTTTCTTTTTCTTGTGTGGATTTTTATTTTTTTTTCTTTTTAACCTCAAATCCATGAGTGGCCACTTCTGAAGTGATAAAAGTCTTATTCCTTGCCTTTTTTTTTTTTTTTTTTCCAGGCAATTGTAGCTTACAACACCTTAATTATCGCGTCTCTGAAAACTGGTTAAAGATTTTAATACTTCCTTCCCCGGACCATTATGCAGTAGACTTCTCAGCCCCATAAAATGCGCCTGCTGGAACCCAATCACCTTGTGCTGCTGCATTTCCCTGCTCGGTCGTTGCTGTTCAGGTGCCCCCAGCTCCCCCTTTGCCTCTTCTCCTGCTCCACCCCGGCACCCTGGACAGGTGGGAAGCGCCGCAGGTGATGGCAGACCTGCAGGCAGCCATAGCAGATTTTCGGTTAGAATATGGGCTTTTTAATTTAAATCTTATTACACAGCTAGTGAATACGTTGCATCATTTTAATCAGCGAGCACATCTGCAGAAGGTGCAAGTTTCCAGGAGTCGGAGCACAAGAATGGTGGTGTAAATCACAGTGAAGGCAAATCCTTGACATCACCTTCATTTCTGAATTTGATACTCTGATTTAGCAGCGCAACGCTGGCTTTCTGGCACCCATTTTGCCTGGCGGTTTGCTATTTAATAGGTACAAGTCTTGTCAGACATCTCCATGCATCCGACGTCCCGGCATTTCAAAAAAACTTGTCGTTTTTATTATTATTATTTTTTTAAAGGGTTGGATTAATCATGAATTTTGACCCGAATCTGCACGGGGCTGGCTCCCACTCGGGCTTGCTCAGGGAGAGGGGCTGCTCCTCTGCTAAGCCGTTTGGGATACACGTGCTGCCTGAGTTCAGCCCGCTGAGATCTCATCTGTTTCATCCCAGAAAATAGTTAGGGGGAAAATCTACCAGGTCCCATGGAGCCCAGGCCTTTGGGACAAGCGAAGTTTATTCCCCACCGATCTTTATTGAGGTGAGTTTTAAATAACTCAAACGCTTCCCTGAGGGAACCGTCCCACAGCTGAACAGATTTCAGCACTAAGCAGTTTTTCCTGGTGTTCAGCCTAAATTTTCTTTTGCTCTGTTTTATCCCATTACTCTTCAGCTATAAAATTTCTCAGGTAATTTAAATATGAAGTGGCTGTGGAATACATTTTGGGATGCACATCATCACTTGATGAGGGTGTGATTGTGCAGGGTAAGAAAATGCAAACCATGGCTGCTTGGGAGGAGGGGGGATGACGGTGAGCTGATGGTGATGGGGGTGATGCTGGGTGTTAACAAAGGGGATACAATAACATCTTGTCCCTTTAGAATGAAGCAGAATCCCCCAGATCACCCCCCAAAGTTGCATTATCATTCTAAATTAAGTTTGAAAGGAGGTGAAGAGGGAGGAGATGGAAGCCAAGAGGCTGACAGTGTGATGTACAAGCAGGGGAAGCCCTACAGTGCCCATGCATGCGGCACAAGGCAACTCCTGGGCTCCAGAAATATGAAGAATGTGGGAATTAAGTGATGCACTTTCTTCTCCCGCAGGTTGTAGGCAAGGACTCTGCTGGAGCACCAAGTCTGCGGGCTGCTGGAGACCCCTGCACCTCTCCTGGAAAGGGACCCCGGCGCAGTGTTACCCTCCAGGGGGCTGGGGAGGGAGCCTGCGTGGGAGCTGAGCCCCCTGAAACTCATGACACCCACAGTCATTCAATATGTTGGGCAGCTGTCCCTGCTTGGGACATGAAAGGCAGCCAGAGCCTCCCTTCGCTGCCGGAGCAGGGAGCACGGGCCAAGTCCCACACAGCCTCTCTTGCACCCAGAGCTGCATCACACCGTACCTGCGCCTCGGTCTGCTCCCTGGGGCTGCAGCTGGCCGTGCCGCCGGAGAATGCCTGGCACAGCTGCTCTGGGGCTGCGCTGCACGTGCAGCTATATTCACCCCCCACGCCTGTGTGTGCATACGTGTCCTTGGCATGGGCACCGCTTCCCCTGACGTATGGCATGTGAATCCTCCAGACAGGTGGGAGGGCTGGGACCATGCAGCGGGAGCCCCCTGATCCTTCCCTGCCATGGCTGAGCTTTAGCCAGCTGGCAGGGGTACCTGAGCCGCGCACGCTCGCTGCATGCACGCTCGCTCCATGCACGCTCACTCTGTGCACGCTTGCTCCGTGCACTCTCCCTCCGTTCATGCTCGCTGG
>NW_010231690.1:0-668 GCF_000690775.1 Eurypyga helias | reverse complement strand
TGCATACTGTCCAGGTGCAGTCTCCGTGTGCCCACGGCCAGGTGCCCTACATGGGGACATACATGCCAACCCTGGGAGCACACTAGGGAAGGAGAAAGGTAGAAAAAGGGATGGGAAGCGTGAATCCCCATTGCTCCCTGGGCTGACAGGTGGGCATGGGGTGGGGTGGCAGCCAATGCAGCTTCCTTGTGACTTTTTTCCCACATCCAGCTCCTTGCAGGAAGCGTGAATCCCCATTGCTCCCTAGGCTGACAGGTGGGCATGGGCGGGGTGGCAGCCCATGCAGCTTCCTTGTGACTTCTTTCCCACATCCAGCTCCTTGCGAGTGCACGAGGGTCACTCACAGAGCCCGGAAATTTTGGGGAAGGTTGGGGTGCTGTTGTTCCTGCTTCGTCTGGCCTGAGCCCTCCAGAATAACCTTTCCTGTGCTGCTGCCATCCAGAGCTCAGCCCAGTTCCGGAGTCACCAGTGCAGCTGAGGCTGGGAACCATTTTCCAGTTAATTTATTGGGTTTTTTTACCCAGAACCATCTGAGGAATTGCCCTGGTTCAGCACCACTGATTTCCTCACCGGTGCTGGGTGGGAAAAGCAAGATTTTGTCCCGGAGTGACTTTACTGGAGGAGCGTTTCCTACTGGAGGAGCGTTTCCTACTTGAGGAGCGACACTG
>NW_010231689.1:3783-7511 GCF_000690775.1 Eurypyga helias | reverse complement strand
TTGATGTCCCTGGCCAGGTTCAAATTAAAATAAGGATGAGCCCACATGACAAGATCCCCGACACCTCCCTGCTGTTTCTGCTGGCTGACAACATAACTGCCCCTCTGCTTCGAACTCCTGCAAGCCCAAGGGCTCATGAAATGGTGAGACTTCCGAAGCTGTGTCTTACCCTTCATTAAAATCAGTGATTCCTCTTCTCACTTTTCTATTTTCACCTTTCCAGACCCACTGGAACAAACCTCTTGTGCCAACCCATAACATCTTCCCAAAGAATAAAATATGCAACTGACCTTCTCATTTAGGGATGAATGACCAGAAACAGAGTCATGGGGTAGTTGGGATTTGTGGGAACCTCTGGGGGTCATCTACTGGTTTTGTGTGGCAAGGTTTTGGTAGTGAAGGGGGTTGCAGGCTTCTGTGGAAGGTTGCTGGAGGCCTCTCCTGTGTGTGTCCCTGCACAATAGATCTCTGGATGTGTTTAAAAAGATGTTTTTTCTCCAGTGGAAGCTGAGAGCTAATGACAAAGAAGTGAGTTTCTCTTGTATCCAAAATCACTCCAGTGAGTGGATGTGATTAAAAAGACACTGATTTAGATCATATTCTTAACTCTTTTAAAACATGAAATGATGGTTTTAAACAAAAATAAACTTCAAGGAGGATTTTTATGGAGTTACCTAGCTCTTCAGTTTGTCTACAAATATTTCTATGCATTTCACTCTTTTTAGAGAGCTGTTTCTTGTCCTGGGAAAAGTCCTGGGCAAAAACCCCCTTATTTGTGTTACATTGACAGACAAGTGGTTTGAGTTGGAAGGTTCACCCTAAGACTAACTGACCATGTAAGAAGCAACAGGAATTGCAGCTCCAAAGGCCGAGAACCTTCTTGTCGAGCAGACCAATGAGGATGTGGCTGCCCAGCCTGGTAAACACGGTCTTCCGTCTTCCCTTTCAGCTTGCATAGTCAAAGATATATCTGCAACGCGGTTCCTCTGGTCACAAGTCTTCAGAGGGGATGAGCAACATCCCAGGAGCAGTTCAGGCACATAACTACAGGCATCCAAGGAGTGTGGGGCAGCACAGACCATCTGCAGGTGTGCAGATGGGATGCAGAAACTTTGAAGACCAGTTGGAACAAGTCCAGAGGAGGCCATGAAGATGCTCAGAGGGCTGGAGCACCTCTCCTGTGATGAAAGGCTGAGAGTCGGGCTTGTTCAGCCTGGAGAAGAGAAGGCTCTGGGGAGACCTCATTGCAGCCTTCCAGTACCTGAAGGGGCTACAAGGGTGCTGGGAGAGGACTTTTTACAAGGGCCTGTAGTGACAGGACAAGGGGTAATGGGTACAAATTGAAAACAGGGAGGTTTAGATGAGATATCAGGAAGAAGTTCTTCACAGAGAGGGTGGTGAGGCACTGGAACAGGTTGCCCAGAGAAGCTGTGGATGCCCCGTCCCTGGAAGTGTCCAAGGCCAGGCCGGATGAGGCTTGGAGCAACCTGGTCTAGTGGAAGGGGGCCCTGCCCATGGCAGGGGGGGGGGGAACTAGATGATCTTTAAGGTCCCTTCCAACCCAAACCATTCTGTGATTCTATGAAGATGCTCAACCCCATATTGGGTTAGGTAGAGACTAGATAGGTGATACCCGAAGCATCAGAAAGGTCATCAAGTACCATCAAGAGTCATCAAATAGTGTTTAGGTAGCACAGCCACAGAATTTCTAGAATGTCAGATGAATTGTGCTCTAACCCCACGGATGATGTTCCTATTGATAGCGACGGGAGCCGACACACAGCTACAGCAACCTTTGTTTCCAGGGGCAAACTAAAGGCAGCCATGATCTCTCTCTCTCTCGTATTTACAGCCAATTCAGAGCTACCGAACAACCTGTGTGCAGGTTCTTCTTGAATATGGAGCGAAATCAAAACTTCTTAGAGGTGATTCATCACAACTATCTCAATCCCTGATTTAGGTGTGGATAACAGTCCTCCAGACAGTCTGATTTCTGTCTGCTGAGTACATTTATATGATCACCTAAGGAGCAGACAACTAATTACTAGAAGAACAGCACCTGAAAAGATGAATCACTACTAAATAGAGAACAATGAAGCTGGGGAAGATCTCTGTGAAGCTTTGATTGTGAGGTGGAAGTTTCAAGTGAATTAATGAAGTTCCTCAAGTTCAGCATTTGGGAAGTAAAACTTCATATACTTCATCCAGCTGTGTCAGAGAACCCAGCCATCGGGGGATGGCACTGAGGGGAAAGAGCTATTCTCAGAACCTGCTGAATTTACTTGCGTGTTTTTGCAGAAGCTTTGAGAGTACGCAGAGGGACCCAGCTGAACAAAATGGGAAGGAGGTTTTGTTCACCCGAAGAGGGACAGTTGCCAGTGCTGGATGGGCTTAGTGCAAGTTGCAAAGATAGGGAGGAAAAATTGCAGAGGTGCCTGTTTCATAGAATCATGGAATGACAGAATGGTTTGGGTTGGAAGGGACTTTAAAAATCATCTGGTTCCAACCCCCCTGCCATGGGCAGGGACACCTTCTACTAGACCAGGTTGCTCCAAGCCTCATCCAGCCTGGCCTTGGACACTCCCAGGGATGGGGCATCCACAGCTTCCCTGGGCAACCTGTCCCAGTGCCTCCCCACCCTTTCCAGGAAGAACTTCTTCCTGATACCCAGTCTAAATCTCCCCCCTTTCAAACCTGTTACCCCTTGAGGACAGGAATGGGCAGGGACACCTTCTACTAGACCAGGTTGCTCCAAGCCTCATCCAGCCTGGCCTTGGACACTCCCAGGGATGGGGCATCCACAGCTTCCCTGGGCAACCTGTCCCAGTGCCTCCCCACCCTTTCCAGGAAGAACTTCTTCCTGATACCCAGTCTAAATCTCCCCCCTTTCAAACCTGTTACCCCTTGAGGACAGGAGTCACTACCTGCCCTTTTAAAAAGTTGCCCCCCTGTTGTCCCCCCCCCCGGCTTCCTTGTAGCCTCCTTCAGGCACTGGAAGGCGATATAAGGTCTCCCCAGAGCCTTCTCTTTTCCAGGCTGAACACCCCCAACTCTCTCAGTCTGTCCTCATAGCAGAGTGGTTCCAGGCCTCAGAGAATCATTGTACCCTCCTCTGGAATTGCTCCAAATGGTTGATATCCTTCTTATGTTTCACTTCATTGACTCCAAAGGGCTTGTGGGGAATTTGGTGATGTTAGCCTGGCTTCGGGGGAAAACATATTTCTTTGCTGTGGTTAGCAGAGATGGATAATCATGGAGGGTATGAAAATCATTTTAACTGGCACAGAGAAATGAAAGTGATCAAGTGCACCAGCTCTGTGGCCAAAGATGACATCAGTGGAGCTGCTGAAATGGTGCAGCTGACCACGAGTGTCAAGAAGATGGTAAAATTATTTTTTCTTCCTTGTTTATTTTTTTTTTCTTTGCTGTTTCCTATCAGCAAGCTGACTGGGTGAAATACCATTGCTCATGCTATTGTGAGGAGAGCACCCTTACTTTCTCTTTCTCTTCCTCTTCCTCTCCTCTCCTCTCCTCATCCTGCCTCTTTCTTGTCTCACCTTTCTCCTTCCCTCTCCTTGTTTCCTTTCCTTTCCTTTCCTTTCCTTTCCTTTCCTTTCCTTTCCTTTCCTTTCCTTTCCTTTCCTTTCCTTCTTTCCTTTCCTCTTTTTGTTCTTTGTAAGTAGATCAGTTTTCTTTTTATTTTCTTCTACTCCTTTCTTTTGGATCTC
>NW_010231689.1:3157-3749 GCF_000690775.1 Eurypyga helias | reverse complement strand
ACATAAGCTCCACCACCCCACGCCAGCCCTCTCAACTGGCCTCTGTTTCTGAGGATATACCGGTTTGTGTAACACCACCCGAACGCACCACAGGTAGCTCATCCATCTCTTTTGGCCTGTCTAGAGGTGTATTTGCATGTGGATCACCTGCAAGGACAATGCTGGGTGTGGGGAGAGTGTGCAGGGTGGCTCATTTCCTTCTCCTCCTGGGAGACGTGAACATCTGAACCCATGAGAACCCAGCCGACATCTCAACCCCAAGGACTCAAACATCTCAGGTGCACCACATACCACCCCAATCCAGCTAACAACCGGTGCAGGTGGGTGGCAGGAGTCTACACAATGGTGGGCAACATCCCTGTCGCAGAACAAACTGTGGACCAGGGTGGCTCATTTCCTTCTCCTCCTGGGAGACGTGAACATCTGAACCCATGAGAACCCAGCCGACATCTCAACCCCAAGGACTCAAACATCTCAGGTGCACCACATACCACCCCAATCCAGCTAACAACCGGTGCAGGTGGGTGGCAGGAGTCTACACAATGGTGGGCAACATCCCTGTCGCAGAACAAACTGTGGACAAATAGCCTGA
>NW_010231689.1:0-3142 GCF_000690775.1 Eurypyga helias | reverse complement strand
GAATCTGAGTAACGTGCAAATGCTTTCCATCCACCAGATGAGCGTGTGTAGATATGGATATTTTGGAGAGCTGGTTGGTGTCTTCTCGGTACGATTGTTGCCTTGGTGAGCGTGTGTTTGCGCTGATCCGTAGGTGATGTATTTGTCTTTCTATAAACCAAAGGTCTATCTTAACTGGGATTCCCAGTGAGATTCGATGAGGAATAAACTCTGGGTTCAAGGAGGAGGTGGGTGGGTCCTGCTTATGCAGGGCAAGGGTCTGGATATTACTGTGAAGAGGAAGTTTTTCTCAGGGTCTACAGCAGAGTCTGGGACTTGCACAAGGAACTGCCCTCCTGCGTCCTGGCAGCCAAAACCATGACAGTGGGACAACTCACATGCAGGCACAAGGGCAGTGTCTGTGGCAAGTGGGCCTTGTGACCCCTAAGCCAGGCCATGATGACCACCATGCAACGTGGGCCCTGGCAGCCACGCCAAGCTGCACCCACCCAGTCAACACCATTCCCAGGAAAACTATAGGGTCTTTTGTGTCGCATTTGAGATGGATTCAAATCTTCACATGACCACGCTGCTTTAAACACGCTCCGTTTCACTTCTAGATCACCGTAGTCCTGAAATAACCAGAGCAACAAGCCAAGTAGGCCAGGGAATGGCCTCTGCTTGCATGGCCACGGTGGTCACGCCTGGTACCACTGAATGACCGGTGGCTTGTCTGAGCCAGGGGCCAAGGCAACCAAAGCACCAGGGATTGTGTTACTTGCCCCATGGCAGGGATAGCAAGAGCAATTGGACAACTCAACCCACCCAGGCTCTATGTCTGGGACTGCAGCATGGTTGCCAGAGAGGCTGTTACCTGGGGAATCCTTCTCGTGGCATGACTGATCCCCAGGACTGCAGGAGTAATGGACTTTTTGGGATGGGATAGGATGGATGCTTGAGGAGGGGGGGCAGGGGCAAACAGTCAAACTGGGCTCATCCTCACTGTCTAGAGGGAGCAAAGGTGGAAGGTACCTCATACAGCAACCTTGCCTTTCCTCTCATGGGGAAGGAGGACAGAAAGAAGAAACACTTGGCTCTGTAGATCCATGGTCTGAAGGTCTTTCACTGACGGCTTGCTGATGTGAATCTCCCCTTGTGTCTCCAAGAGCACCCGTCTCCATCCATCCCACCGGCGCCAATGCGTGCAGCTAATTCTGCTGTACCCGTCCCATCGCTGACAGCAGCCCTGATCTGTCAGAGGGGGAGATGAGGGTAATGCTGGATCAGATCAGAGGGTAACAAGGGCGAGGGGTGAAAGGTCAGTGAGACATCAAGGAGCAGAACATGTCCGGGTAAAGGAGGAGTGTCTCTGCTCCCAGAAGGTCCTCACACTGGGGGTCCCTTCAATACATGCAACACACCTGAGTCCCCAGAATGTTGAGCAATGCAGAGAATCACAGAATCATAGAATGGTTTGGGTTGGAAAGAACCTTAAAGATCATCCAGTTCCAACCCCCCTGCCATGGGCAGGGACACCTTCCACTAGACCAGGTTGCTCCAAGCCTCACCCAGCCTGGTCTTGGACACTTCCAGGGATGGGGCATCCACAGCTTCTCTGGGCAACCCGTCCCAGTGCTCCCACCCTCTGCGGGAAGAACTACTTCCTGATACCCAATCTCAATCTCCCTCTTTCAGTTTAAACCTGTTACCCCTTGTCCTGTCACTACAGACCCTTGTAAAAAGTCCCGCCCCTCAGCTTTCTTGTAGCCCTTCAGGTACTGGAAGGTGCTATAAGGTCTCCCCGGAGCCTTCTCTTCCCCAGGCTGAACAAACCCAATTCTCTCAGCCTGTCCCCATAGCAGAGGTGCTCCAGCTCTCTGATAATTTTTGTGGCCTCCTCTGAACTCACTCCAACCAGTTGATATCTTTCTTATTGAGGCCCCAGTGCTGGATGCAGCACTCCAGGTGGGGTCTCACCAGAGCAGAGTACAGGGACAGAATCCCCTCCCTCGACCTGCTGGTCACACTTCTCCTGATACAGCCCAAGATACGGTTGGCCTTCTGGGCTGCCAGTGCATGTGGCCAGCTCATGTTCAGCTTTTCATCTACCAGGCCCCCCAAGTCCTTCTCCTCAGGGCAGCTCGCGATCCACACTCCACCCAGCCTATCCTTGTGCTTGGGATTGCCCCGACCCAGGTGCAGGGCCTTGCACATGGCCTTGTTGAACTTGATGTGGTTGGCACAGTCCCATCCTCCCCCAAAACCATGCCATGCACGTGGGACGGTGGCAGCTCAGACGGATGATACCTCCTCATCCCTACCCCTGATCCGGTGAATGCAGGATGGCAGCCAGCACCACACCGACTGCCAAGGCCTAGGACAACTGGAGGGCCTCCTACAAGTATTTTCACCTATCAACAGCATTGTTACAAGCCAGGTGGTTTACCAAAAACTCTTGTAGCCCTTTATGTGGTAGGCCACATTCACAGGAAGGGACTCATGGTTCATGGAGGAAAGAGACAGCCCAGAAGTGACCTAGAGATCTCTGAAAACGCACTGACATCCCTAAGACATGCAACATCCAGGGTGTAGCTTCCCCCTGTGTGGTTAGTGGTTTCTACTTCACTATGCAGTACTTCCCCTCCCTGTCCCTCTGACCACCCAAATTGAATCAGACAGATGGAGAAGGCAGGACAGTGGCAGCAGGCAGCACGATCCTTCCCAGGACAAGCCAGCACTGAGCCCTGAGCACCCGCAGGATCGTAGCGCCATGATCATCTACCACCTCGTGGTGCTACTCAGTGAGTCTCTCATACCCCACTTTGCGTTTTTTTCTCTCTTTCCATGCACATGTTTATTTCTCCTTTCTCCTCTACTCTCCTTTATTCCCCCTTCTCTTCTCCGTTCCTTTTCTTTCATCTCCAGCAATACAGCTGCCTTAAATCCATATCTAGTCCTTTCTTTTGTTGCTGCCATTTCTTCTTTCTCCTTCTCTCTTTTCTGGCTTTCAAACTAGAATCTTCCCTCCTCTTTTTCATCCTCCTCTCTGTAACCACATTCTCCTCTCCCGGGGTCACAGTGCCATGATCATCTACTGGCTCGTGATGCTACTCAGTGAGTGTCTCATATCCCACATTTTCTCCTGTCCTGTCCTGTCCTGTCC
>NW_010231688.1:0-1174 GCF_000690775.1 Eurypyga helias | reverse complement strand
GGTGGGTTTGGAGGTCGGAACCGGCCCCGCGTGTCCCCACCGCGGGAGCAGGGCGCAGGGGTCCCTAGGGAAGGCGGCTCCTTGGTGTCGGGGTGCGGAGACAGAGCCGAGGGGTTTCCCAGCCCAAAGCGGGGGTCGCCTGGCAGGTTGGGGGCTGGGGGCCGCGGGACAGAGGCGGCGGGGTCCGAAACGAGAGACCGAGTCGTGCGGCTTTTGGGGCTCGGGAAAGGGCCCCCCGGGGTGAGGCTGAGCTGGGCACCTTCGTGTCCTGAAAACGGAGACCAAGTGCTGCGTTTTGGGGCTCAGAAAGAGACCGAGTCCTGCCTGTTCGTGCTTGGAAAACGGAGACCAAGTCCTGTGTCCCGGGGGGCTGGTACCAGGCTCATTTGGCCGGTTTTAGGGCCCTGAAACTCAGACCAGTAGGGCAGCTGTGCGTTTTTTGGGGGTCAGAAATGGAGACCGATTCCTGTGTTCCTGGAGCCCGGCTGAGGGCTCAGGAGTTGAGGCCGATTCCTGTGTTCCTGGAGCCCGGCTGAGGGCTCAGGAGTTGAGGCCGATTCCTGTGTTCCTGGAGCCCGGCTGAGGGCTCAGGAGTTGAGGCCGATTCCTGTGTTCCTGGAGCCCGGCTGAGGGCTCAGGAATTGAGGCTGATTCCTGTGTTCCTGGAGCCAGGCTGAGGGCTCGGGAGTTGAGGCCGAGTCCTGCGTTGCTGGGGCTTGGCCCAGACCCCTTCAGCCGGTTTTAGGGCTGTGAAACAGACGGGGTGTGGTGTTTTGGGACTGCGAGACCCGGCTGACAGTCTGTGGTTTCGGTTTAATGGCGAGTTGCAGGGTGCGAAACCAGAGACTAAGTCCTGCATTTTGGGGCTCAAACAGGTGTTTGTCACTGCTCTGGGGGCTGGAAGCCAAGCCCAGTTGGACAGGTTTGGGGCCCAGAAGCAGGGACTGTCCTGTGTGTCAGCGCTTGGAAAGCGGAGCCCAAGTCCTGCGCCGTTGGGGTGGACCCGGCCTCGCCGAGGCGCTTCTGGGATTGAAAACAGACTCGGTCCTGCCACGTCGGGCCCGGCAGCAGAGACGCAGCACTGTGGGTTTGGGCCTCGAGATGAGGCGCCTTTGGCTGGCTCTGGGCTTTGGAAAAGGGCCCCAGTCCCGTGTCTGGGGGCTTGGAACCGGCC
>NW_010231687.1:0-444 GCF_000690775.1 Eurypyga helias | reverse complement strand
AACCTCTGACCCTATGCCTCATGCTAACCCTTAACCTCGTGACCCTTAGGCTGACCTTTGACCCTGGGCTGACCTTTGACCCTGGGATGATCTCTGACCATATGCCTCAAGCTGACCCTTGACTTTGTGACCCCTGAGCTGACCCTCGCATCTGGGGTGACTTTTGACCCCAGAGTAACCCCTGATCCTACGCCTCATGCTGATCATGCCATCGTGACTCTTGACCTGCCTCTTGGCCCTAGTGTGACCTTTGACCCCACTGTATTCTCTGACCTTATGCCTCAAGCTGACCCTTGACCTCGTGACCCTTGAGCTGATTCTTGCCCCAGGGATGACCTTTGACCCCAGGGTAATCTATGACCTTATGCATCACGCTGATTCTTGATCTCATGACCTTTGAGCTGACCTTTGTCTCTGGGGTGACCTTTGACCCCATTGTAATCT
>NW_010231686.1:51714-53457 GCF_000690775.1 Eurypyga helias | reverse complement strand
TCAGGTTCCTCAGGCATTCTCGAAGAGGATCCTGGCTGACCATGGGCGGCTTTCCATTCTCCCAGTCCCTGCCCTTGTCTTCCGTGACTTCCTGACTACAGGAAGGTGTAGACTGTGATGATCTCCAAGCTGATCAAAGCAAGTGACTTCAGTCGCTACTCTGAAAGGTCTTGTCCCTGAAGCCTTTCACCATCTTTCACCAGGTTGTTCTCCTCCGGACTCACTCTCGTAGTCTGATGTCCTTCTTATACTGAGACACCCGAAACAGCACACAGGAGTTGAGGTGAGACCACACCAGCGTAGAGTGGGACAATCACCTCCCATGATTGGGCAGCTCTGATGTGCTTGATGCACCCCAGGAAATAGCTGGCCCTTTGGACTGCCAGGGCACACTGTTGAATCATATTCAACCCACAATTAACCCTTCAGATCTCTTTCCACAGGGATGCTCTCCACCCTCTTATCCCTCAGTTTGTGTGTATTACTAGGATTACCCTGTCCCAGGTGGAGAATGTAGTATGTGTTCTTAGGTTGGTGATTGCCCAACTCTCTAGACTATCCAAATCTCTCTGCAATGCCTTTATACCCTCAAGGGAATCCACAGCTCCTCCTAGCAAACCTACTTAATGCACATTCAGTTCCTGCGTCCAGATTTTTTTAAAAACTTTAAAAAACACTGGCTCTAAATTCGAGCTGTGAGGAACCCCACTGGTGACTGGCTGCCAGCTTGATATACCCCCATTTACTGTGACTCTTTGAGCCTGACTTATCAGCTGATTACTCCCCCACTGTATTATGGACTTGTCTGGCTGTGTGCTGGGCATTTTATCCGGAAGGATACTGTGAGAGACAGTATCAAAACCCTTGCTAAAAACCCAGAACACCACATCTACTGTCTTACTTTGGTCAACTAGATGTGTGAGCTTGTCATAAAAGGAAATTAAGTTAGTTGAGCAGGACTTGTCGCTGGTGAACCTGTGTTGCATATGGCAAATTACTGCATTGTTTCACAAGTTATAACGGGTTTGCATGACAAGGTTTTTGTAGCAGGGGGCTGGTTTCTGTGGGAAGCTGCTGGAATTTTCCCCTGTGTCTGCTAGAGGCAAGTGCAGGCAGCTCCAAGACAGACCTGCTGTTGACAAAGGCAGAGCCAGTCATTGATGATGGTAATGTCACTGGGGAAACATAGTTAAGAAGAGGAAAAAGTTGCTGCAAAACAACAACTGCAGCCAGAGAGAAGAGTGAGAACATGTGAGAAACAGCCATGCAGACATCCAGGTCAGTGGAGAAGGAGGGGGAGGAGGTGCTCCAGGTGCTGCGGCAGAGATTCCCCGGCAGCCTGTGGTACCGACCATAGATTTACGGCGGTCCACAGTGAAGCACAGACCCACCTGCAGCACAGGGAGGATCCTACACTGGAGAAGAGGGATGCTTGAATGAGGCTGTGAGCCCGTGGGCAGCCCATGTTAGAACAGGCTCCTGGCAGGAGCTGTGGCCCAGGGAGAGAGGAGCCCAGGCTGGAGCAGGTTCGCTGTCAGGACCTGTGACCCTGAGAGGACCTGGGCTGGAGCAGGGTCTCCTGAAGGATGGCACCCCATGTAGGGGACCCAGGCTGGAGCAGTTTGTGAAGAACTGTACGTTATGGGAAGGACTTGTGTTGGAGAAGTTGGTGGAGGACTGTCTCCTGTAGGAGGAACCTCACACTGGAGTAGGGGCAGAGGTTGAGGATCCTCCCTCTGAGGA
>NW_010231686.1:50669-51673 GCF_000690775.1 Eurypyga helias | reverse complement strand
TCTTGTTTATTCCTCATGCTGTGTGCATTAGTATAAAGACATTTCAAGTGTGCTCGAGTGTACTCGGTGCCTCATGGAGCAGACTGAAAGACCCAGCTAACCCACTGTCCCTCAAATATTGGTGAGCCCTCCCAGCAGCTTATCTGTAGTGACCCTGGTTTTATCCCTTTGATCCTTCAAATCTATTTCACAGCTCTTTCTACGAGCCCTGCTAACTCTTGCTCAAAGATCTTTTTCCCTTTCTGAGGAAGGTGTACCCCATCTGTTGCTAGTAGGCCTGGTGTCTTGTAGATCTTTAAAGGTCCCTTTAAACCCAAGACATTCTTTGGATCTATGGTTCTATGATTCAGTGATTGATTCTATAATTCTCTGATTTTGAAGACCAAGCATAGTTTAAAGATTTCAAAAGAAAGAAAATATGAGTCAGTTTCCAACTGCCCACTACAACTGCTGAGCACAGCTTGCCCTGCTCTTCCTTTGTCTTCTACCAGCCCACTACTCTTTTTGGCACGGCTGTCAACATACACGGGGACAAAAGGGATAAATTTTAATAGCTCTGGTAAACAATCATTGCCAATTGCTAGGGCAAATATTCTTTTTCTTCTACGGTTTCTATGTGGGATGGTGAGAACATGGCTTCAGTTTCAAAAAAATCTTCTTACCAGTACCAGGGTCATGAGGCAACTAATAAACTTTCTAATCACACATCTGTATACAGTGTTAGGTTTGTGCACTCTTCAAGTGTGGATCTTTTCTTTTTTTTCTGAACAAGAGCAATGCAGACTTCTTTGGATTTTTAGTGTTGCACATAGTTACTTAAGTGGTGGAAACATATAATTGAGTTCTAATAGCAACCAAGTTTCAGCCAGCTACAGAGAAGTGGGTGTATGCTTCTAATACAGAGAATACTTTAACAATTTGTGAGAGGTTTATTTAGGATGGCATTTATAAGGATGCTAAGGGCAGCTAGGCTTGCCTGGTGGGATAAATAAGTAACAAAAATG
>NW_010231686.1:47407-50649 GCF_000690775.1 Eurypyga helias | reverse complement strand
CTGCTGAATGTGGAGAAAGACGCCCAGTCTGGGAACAGCTCTAAAGTGGAAGAATTTGTACCACTGAGAGGGACTGAAAGCCACTTCTGTCTGATTTGAAGGAGGGTGAAGTTGTTTTCTTTCATTGCTTTTTTAAAAAGTGTAAGAAAAGTATAAAAATATTCCTTTGTTTAATGGAAAATATAAAGATGACATGAAATTTCACTCCTGACGTTCAATGGACTATAAGGTTCTCATTAGGAGGAAGAACAGGGTTTACAAAACCAAACCAAACCAAAAAAAAAAAAAAAGGTGGAAGGGCTTGTATGGTTTTGGATATAAATGTAATCACATTTTTTTATTTGATGTATGTATAGAAATATGATACAGTTACTTAGGCACTGTGGTATTCAATATCTAAATAAGAAGTCCTGAATTATTCTTTTGAAACATTACTTGAACACAGAATATAGAAACTTTCTGAAGGAAAGGGTTAGCTATGTTAGCACATAAACAAAGGGCTTAAATAAAAGGCAAAATGGTTTGGAAGGTGAATCATCAGGCACCATGTATGTTGGTTTCTACTGGGGCGGAGACTTTAGGACTTTACTCATTTAATATAAAATACAAACATCTACACTGTTGGGAAGCTGGCTACCCTAGTACTGTTTGGAGGATACGTATGAAAATCATAGGCCACAACAATCTCACTTTTGTGTTGTATCCCAGTTCTTTATTTTTTGTTCTCAACATTTTTGTGTGTTCATGCTTACAGGGTAGAGACATTATAATTAAGCTTATTGACCAAATTTTTTTTATATTTATGTCTTTATATTGACTTCTACATATGAAAACTCTTGGTTTTTTCCTGTAGGTCAAGAAAGTCCAGCCTGCTCCCTCAAATTCCAAGTCCCATCTCACACCTGTTCATCTGCAACGCAATTCAAAACTCTGATTTAGACCTGCTTGATATATGATATCAAAAAGCAACTAAGAATATATAAACTCAAACAAGGCCTCACCTCTCTCTTTTTGGCCTATGTGTAATCTTTTGTTTTGTATGGCCTTACTAAGATGGTCTGCTTTGTCCTAGTTCTAATGACAGCCTCCTCAATTTACACTGAAACTCATGCTTTTAAGAGGATTCAGCATTTTCAAGAAAAGAATCAGTGTCTTGGAAATGTTTACTGCATAATCCACATTTTACTGATTCTGTCTGAAATGTGTTTGTGTCTGGTATCATATATTCTACAATCAAATTACTGTGTTGAAATGGAGGAGTCCACAGGATTATACAGACCCTTGATTTTTGTTTCCTGGGGAATGTGCCACACTGCTTACTGTGCCTGCCATTTCACCATGCGCCTCCTGGTTTCCCTGGTTTTCTTGGTTTCAGTACTTTTCTACCTGACAGAAAATGTTGTTGCATGGCATGACCATTTAGCTGTGCACTAAAGTCAAGGCTCTTGTGCCCTGCTTCTGTGGCATCAGCATGACATTTAGTTTTTCTTGTGTCTCTTACGAATAGCTAAGGTAAGGTAGTCATAGATTCCTTTCCTTCTTTTATTCCATGGATGTACATGGGCATAACCAGCAACCTATCCCAACATAAAAATGAAAACCTCCAAGATGAGTCAGTTTAACAGATCTTTACAGTGCTCTGAAAACTAATGTAAACAGTGTACTGGTTTTGGCTGAGATCAAGTTAAGTTTCTTCATACTAACTACTCTGTGTTTTGGGTTTGTGATGGAAGCAGTGCGGATAACACAGGGATGTTTCTGTTACTGCTAAGCAGTTCTTACACGGAGTCAAGGCCCTTTCTGCTCCTCACCCCACTCCACCACTGAGTAGACTCAGGATGACCAATAAGTTGGGAGGGGACACAGCCAGGACAGCTGACCCCAGCTGACCAAAGGGATATTCCGTACCATATGGCATCATGCTCAGCATATAGAGTTGGGGGAAGAAAAAGAAAGGGAGGAACAATTAAAGTGATGGTGTTTGTTTTCCAAAAAAAACATTATGTGCGATGGAGCTCTGCTTTCCTGGGGATGGCTGAACTTGCCTGCCCTTGGGAAGCGCTGAATGAATTCCTTGTGTTACTTTGTTTGCATGTGTGGCTTTTGCTTCACCTATTAAAATGTCTGTATCTCAACCCACGAGTTTTCTCACTTTCATCCATTTGATTCTTTCCCCCATCCCACCGGGGGGCAGTGAGGAGTGGGAGTGTAGCTGTGTAGTGTTTAGTTGCTGACTGGTGTTAAACAGCAACATACAGGAAGGGTTGGGTTGTGGGGTTTTTTGGGTGTTTTGGTGTGTTTTTTATTTTATTTTTTTTCAGTAGAGAGCTTAGTCTGCATTCCTCTTTAAGATATCCAAGCAATCCGTGACAGCTAGACCCAAGTACCCAATATAGTACAAAATATATAATGTGGGAACAATTCCACAATGTATTTTCACTAACAGCCTAATAAAATAATGTTGCTGAGTTTGAGTGCCATTTATGTTTCTCTTTTTTCTTCCCTTCTCTCCACAAAAGACAAGAAAGATGCAGTCAATCTTTATTATCTTTGATACATGATTTTATGAGCAGCGTAGGGAACATGCAAATGAAAATTTATTAAAAAATTTGTGTCTTCAGCAAACCGTATACACTGCAGCTCTATGTCCAGTGTCCAGCTTTAATTGTTCCTTTTTCATTTCTGAAATATATTTTTACAAAAAAGCTATCACTGTAGTTGAAAGTAATTAAAAAAAAAAATCAATGTAACTTGAACCTACACTGGGGCTTTATATTCATGAATTTTTTTTCTTGGATTTTTGAAAAGCAGCTTTGCTCTGGCACCCTTCATCCACCCGCATACTCTGTTTAGATATTTTTAAATTCTAGTCATCATACAGTCGGAATTTGCAGGTGGTTCTCAGAGAACTTTTTCCCCTCTAGCTAGCTGTGGAAAGGACAATGCAATTAATAACAGATGGTATGGAATGACCATGTCCTTGAGAGAATGCCTTATTGGCACCTCCTGCTAATTGTATCACATATAATGCAAGTAAAAGCATAATAAATCTGAACTGGGGGACATTTTATGCAAGAGCTCTTCTCTCTTTCCAGACGGTAAATTGCTCAGCTCTTGAAATATCTATAACCTTGTGATACCCAACTTGCATTAGCTTAATTGCCTTTTTTCTTTTCTTCCTCCCTCTCCTTCCTTGCTCTCCCCCTCTTTTTTTTTTTTTTTTTTTTTTTTTTTTGGTTTTT
>NW_010231686.1:44090-47351 GCF_000690775.1 Eurypyga helias | reverse complement strand
TATTTGCTGTCTTGGACAGAATGTTGTTGAGTCTGTTCTTCAGACTTATTGGTAAATTGCTTATTATAAAGAGCTTTAAAGTACTTTACTTGATATCAGAACATGAATAAATGCTGAAGGAGTTTAACAGAAATCTAGAAGAGTATTCTCATTAACTGTGAGATGGAGTGAGCTTGAGATGGATCAACAGATATGCCCTATTCTATTTCTGAATATGACTGCCATGATAAAAGAAGAAGTCTTGATGCACAAGCAATTTTTTTCTCACAGTACTAAGTCAGTAGTACTTAGTACTTATATCACCAATTTCAATCCTGAGTTTGGTTCAAAGAGAATGTAACAGATAAGTAAACAGACACGTGTGTATAGAACTGCTTTCAGGAGGTGCCGTTTAAGGTACAGAATGATGCCCCAGCTGCACACAATGAACAGTATACACATTTGCAAGGGCCCTGTCAATTTGTAGTTGACTTTTAGGCCTAAGATACCTCCCTATCTCTCCTGGTGCCTGTATGGAGAAGGTAACTTGATAGAAAATTGGGTTTTGTGCAATATATCAGCAATATATCAGCAAGATTGAGCAAGATCTTCAAGTGATTATTCAAACTTCTTTTGGGCCTCTAGGCAAGGTGGAAAGGTGCAAAGTCATTATAATTGATTCCTCAAGCACTTATCCTGACCTCTCGGTGCCTCCTGTTCCATGTCATGTGTTGTGGAATGGTCTAATAAAAGTATGTCTTCTCTGGACAAGGTTAAGATGTAGTATATCAGTACAATCCCCAGAGGAAGACATGCATTGGAATGGGAACAAGGACTCCCAAATCTAAATCCCAGTCCTGATACTGACTTTCAGAATGTTTATAGGCAATATAAACTTTGTGTTTGGGTTGTGTGGGTTTGGTGTTTTGGTTGTTTTTTTTTTTTTTTTTTTTCCTCCCTGTTCTGTTCTATTTTAAATTGCAAGCTCTTTAATGATGCCTGTCCTGAGGACTCCTCAGTGGTACTGGAATACACAGTAACATGAGTGACATAATGAACTACTTTTGGCACGTGTCAGTATTTGGGCTGCTTTAAGAAGAACATAGGAGTGCAAAAGGTATTCCTGAGAGACTGCTGAAATCTGAGCTAAAAGTTATTCTTATGATTTTCATTCTTTTTGCACTGCACTTTGAAGTGTGCCCTAAAGAATCTATGAGTTTGATTCTTTTTGTCAAGATCATCTGGCACTTTCTTGTTACATATCTTAGAAGAGTAGTTAACTGAGTTTTCACATGTCCCTGTGAAGCCATTGTAGTCTGACTCTGCACCTACCTAAGTCAATAATATGATTCTCGTTGATTTGTGGGACAAGAAAATAAACTTAAAAATGCATTTAATTTGGATTGTATGTATGGAAAAAAACCCAAACCAAATGAAACAAACAAAAACCAACCAACCAACCAACCAACCAACCAACCAACCAACCAAATAAAAATCACTGTGAATAAAATATATTTTGGTGTCAAGAAGGTGGCCAAGGGTTAAAGTAAGAGAGAAGAAGAGTAGAGAATATGGAAAATAACTGAAGAAATTGACAAATACTTGAATGGCCTTGTTAATGACACAATAACTGATAAAATCACCAGTTTTTCCAATGTGATGCATGTTTTGGATTTTTCATATTTGCCTTATATATTTACTATTTAATCTTATTTTGATAGTATTACTACATTTTAAATTAGAGTTCTGCAATACCTTGTGATAACCCTGTCATCATTTTCACATCTGAATATCACCTTAGAAATTCAGAGAGACTCAAGCTTGGAAAAAACACAAGAATTGATGTATAACATCATGGGTACTACTCAGTACCCTATGCATAGTTACGCTAATCCCATCTTTATATGAAGAGTAAAAATTGAAAGTGATATAATGAACTTTGTAGAAACTGATGGCAATTATTTTTTGTCCAAACAGTCCAGACTTTGTCATTACAGGTAGGTCATCAGAATACTTTAGTAGCCATGACTTTTCATTTGCCCATGTAGCACGGAATTTATTTCCAAGTAGCATTAATTTTCATGCAGAGCTTCAAACAGGTAAATGGGGAAGTACATTCATCCCCCAACTGGCAGAATGTTGAATAAAATCAAAGATAATTTTCTAATTAAACCAAAAAATGAAAATTTGGAAAACTGTGTTCTTCCCTCACTGCAAAAGATTCTCCAATTGTCACTGTAGAAAGGATTCACTTACAATGAATTGACTTTTCTGTCTCTACTATGAAGGTGATAGCATTTTTGTGTTGTTAGACTGGTTTCCTTCAGATCCTAACATGCTTTGTGTTTCTGACTAGAAGACTGTAAGGTTACACATGTACGGCTTTACTCAGTCCAATGTTTCAGCACTCCTGAAATGAGAGGAACCTTCTCCAATGTCATGGAGGGAGGTCCTGGATTCGTACTCCAGCCTCTCTTCAGGCAGGCCCTGGACAGCCGATAGATCTTACTTTTAAATAGTTTGGATGCTGAACTTGAAGAAAACCAAACTAAAAAAATGTGAAGAGGATTTTTAAAGAGTGTGTGTTGGGAGTTTAATTTAAAAAACTGAGAGAAGACTGAAAGAAAGCAAAAGCCAAATGCAGAAGCCGGAGCATGGAATGAGGAAGGAGTGCATTAAGAGAGAGGAAGGAATCATACCTCTCTCTTTTGGTCACAGCAAGCTCTTAGATTATCTCAGTTGCAAAGTGTAGTCATCCTCTTAGTCAGCATCTGTGTGACTGTGTTAACACGTTGATTTTGTGCTATCTATGGTGGACAACTATATTTGCCATGTCATAATTTTCCACGTGTTTTAGTTTGAAAGACATATATGCACATTTTCACCACTAAAAGGCCGCCTCTTCCTATGCAACAAACATTTTGACATTTCTGTAGCTGAAAGTCAGTTTAACCTGTGTGAGAAATTGTAGAAGAGCATCCTTTGAAGCAGTTGTTTTAATGTGTTCCGCAGGGCTGGATGATCAAACTAGTAGTTAGGCATTAAAACAGGTATTCAAATATATCGAAGGCAGGAATTCACTCATACTTTGATATTGTTGCAGATATGACATTATATTTGACAATTCTGTTATTTCCTGTCCTTCATGCCTTTATTTTTTCCATTTATCCTGCAGACTTAGAAATGAAAGGTGCTTTCCTTCAAGGTCACATCACTTGCCTTGTAAGTGCATAGTTTGGGAGGGTAGGTCTGACTGAGGTATAAATAATACTGTGTTCAGCA
>NW_010231686.1:21702-44032 GCF_000690775.1 Eurypyga helias | reverse complement strand
CAACTGCCATGACTCAGAGATACAGAGGTACAAAGCAGAACGAGCAGAGGTCTACAGGACACACTCAACAAACACTTCTTTTCTTCCTAGAAAGTTGTTGTATGTCACTACTTATTATCAACATACAGCAGTGCTGTAAACTGTTTACTTTCTTAATTTTTAGATTTTTTTTTCCATAAATGTACTCAACCCTTGGAGTAAATATTCATTCAAATCATGGTTTATCTTGGTAGACAGAACTTCTCATCTACTATTGTTCAAATATTCTGAACCATTCTTCAGACCTCCTTTAAACTTACTCATTTTTCAAGGTGAAATCTTTTTACTTTCTTAAAAAGAACAAAGGAAATGTATAATTTAGACCACATTCAATGTCTCTGATGGCTTTGTTCCATTGTGGGGCAACATTTTGTCATTCTTAAAATCCTTCCAACTATACTTCTTCCTTCCAATGCTTTCTCATCCTTTGATACTAATAATCATAGCTGGGTATAAGAACATAAATGCTTGGGTGTAACCTAAGTAGGAGCATAAAAGACCAAGGCAGGGATGAATTCAACATGTCGCAGAGTATGCTGTTACAGTGTCAGGCAATCAGCAGATCCTTAGAGGTGGTGTAATCTAGAAGTTGGACTTTCACCATTATATTTGAAGTTCTTTGAAAAACCTCTCTGCCAGGCATAGATTTGTCTAACCCACCATTAAACCCAGTTCGTACTTCTGCTACTCAAATTTCCTATGATGGCAAGATTCACGATTTTACTCACTTGTTTCGTTTTTTCCTGTTTATTTTAAGCCTTATTGGTGCATGCTGCATCTTGTACTATGAGAAATAGGAAGCAACCATTTTGTATTTGTTTTCATTACCTTTTGGTATCTCTGTTATATTCTCTGACCTCCATCCTTTGAAATTTGAACACTTGGCTGTTGAATATCTCTTGTTAATTCTTCCTCTGATGCATGCTTTTCCACATCACCAGTCACTCTGTTTATCTGTCTCTGTTCCTGTAAATTTTTATTCTTTCTGAACTTTCTGAATTCAACCTCCTGCTAAACATGATGTGTAGTTCAGCCATCTTTCAGAAAGGGCAAGTAAGCTTATACAGGCTGAAAAATGTATTCAATTATGTAAGTACAAAGCATTTACTTGTAAATACATCATTAACAGCAATATACTATATTGATAATATAAAACGCTATCAATATCAGTGGAAAGCTGCACATGGGATAGGCTCAGAAAATACCTTGTAGGATTGCAAAAGAAAATCTATGTAAAACAGGTTTTCTGACCATTATTTCTTGGACTCTGATTAATTTATGTTCATCCTTCTTTCCCTTCTGAGATGTTAATCTAGAAAATCAGTAACAGTGATGCATCTTTGAGCCAAGATTTGTCATGGTTCTAGCAACCATACTTTTCATCAGGACAACTATTAATTGATTAGAAACAGAGAACACATCATAGAAAAGATGAATACTTCTGTCTACAGTGTACGAACTATGGATGGAGAATAGCAAGAACTGACATACACCCCAATTGTATCTGATGCAAATTAATCAACAGAAAGATAATGTGATCTACTAAATAACATGAAGAATAAAACCTCTGTTTTTTCTTATTCCCCTTTACCTTTTTTTTTTTTGCATTTTGTTATTTTCAAACAGTTTTACTCATGTGAGTGGGTGTATAGGTGCTTATTCACTGTAGTTAAAGGCTGGGGATATTTGATCAATAAGACCAAAAGCTATGCTAAACAAAAGTCTGATTTACAGAAGAAGGAGAACACAGGTCGTTCCATATCTACTTGTTTTTGTAACCTTGTACCTGTCTCAACTTAGCAGATTTGGTCAACCTATCCACAAAAGAAGATGGGCTTGAAGATCAAATTTCAGTAAGAAGGATCCTTTAATATCCACTTTACACCAATTCATCATTGTCAGAGAAGAATATTATTTAGGAAACTACTTATTATTTTCTTTGCCTTCATTTTTGTTCATTAGTAATATAATGTCCAATATCCAATTTTGAAATCATGCTGTCTCCCTACATCATACATATTATTTCTGCCTATTTCAAGGATTAACCACCTTTTTTAGATAACATATGTGTATAAACCAATTTAAAGCAAATAACACTAATATTAAATCTGAAAAAAAGTTTTAGCCATAAAAATAAAATATAATTATGAAAAGTCTTATAAAAAATAAATGGGACCAATGAACTTGCAACAGCAGAATATAATGGGTTTAAGTGATACATTACTAAAAGTATGACAGAAAGTGAAAATTAAGATCAAAGAAATTGATCCAACACAAGTTGGATGTACAGCAAGTGTATTACTGCATGTGGCAAAAGCAAGTGATATGTGACAACTGTCACATATGCATCGTGGTGGACAGGGATATACTAGGCACAGTATAGTCAAAGTTGGCATCAGTAGATTTGGATATTTTGCATGACATGGGAGGACATTGCAGCTTTCCAGTGTCTGAAGGGGGCCTACAAGGGTACTGGGAGAGGACTTTTTACAAGAGCCTGTAGTGATAGGACAAGGGGTAATGGGTATAAATTGAAATCAGGGAGGTTTAGATTAGATATCAGGAAGAAATTCTTCACAGAGAGGGTAGTGAGGCACTGGAACAAGTTGCCCAGAGATGTTGTGGATGCCCCATCCCTGGATGTCTTCAAGGCCAGACTGGATGTGGCTTTGAGCAACCTGGTCTAGTGGAAGGTGTCCCTGCCCATGGCAGGGGGGTTGGAACTAGATGGTCTTTAAGGTCCCTTCCAACCCAAACCATTCTATGATTCTATGAAAAACTCAAAGCTTATACAGAGCCTTATATATGTTCTGACATAGCAGTGTGTGTTTTGTTGTGCATTTTTCTTAATTTGCTATCCACTTCATATTTTTCTGGTATGGTAGGAGATGGCATGCATTGATTCTTAATTGTACTGTTAAGCATTTTGTTGATGAAGTGGGGGAAGAAGTGCACTGATGGTCTTCCCACATGTTTCTCAATTAAATGAGAAATAGTCATAAGAATGAGTGGGTTAAATTATAAAAATGTTCATTTTTAAAAATATTATTAGGAGTCTTGTACAGATTGACAGCTTCTATGAGATTTCTTTGAGTTCATTCCTCTGTACTAAAATTTTCCAGGTAACTCTTCTTTTCTGGAAGTCCTCACAATTATTACCAACATTATTCTTGTTATTAGTATAGAACTATTTAAGATACTGGTCCATTCAGGGTATTTTCTGTATATATATTTGAAAAGGGGTTATATTTGAGGGTAATCCTCAATATTAATCAATGCAACAATGAGTAAACAATGTGTTTTACCCTCAAGCATTCTATATCTGTTTTGGAAATAGTATTAGAGTTGATACTGAGCTGTGTGGTTATAAATGCTGCAAGTGATAGTATGATAAATTGAGAGTGATATATTTGTATGGGCCGTAGGAATATTTTCTGACCTATTCCATTAGAATGCTGATAGAAAAAATCTCAACAAATATGAATAATTCAGATATACATCTTCCTAATTTTCAGCTTATTGTTTTGTATGGACCAAATCAATAGTAAGTTACTTTGGTTTAATGTATCTTAAATAAATTAAATGCCTGGTGTCTTCTGTTGTGATTATCTAAAAAAAAAAACCCCAAAACCAAAACGAAAACCAGAAATGCAGCATTGAGAATGAAAGAGAAGTAAGCGATAAAACTGTGTTCTTCCTATTAAAGGGAAAGGGGATTTTTTATTTTTATGATATTTTCTTTTTTTTTTTTTTTTGTGATAAAGTAGTTCCAGTGAATTCTTCTTCAGTGCCTACTAGTGAATTTGCTACATACTGTGCCATAGTAACTTTGGTCTCTGTTGCGTATCATGTTGCCATCTTGTGATGTCTTTCAAACTGCTTTTGTAGGAGTGGCACAACCACTGATAGCGAGCCTCATTTCTTTGCCAATTTTGTTTGCAAAGTATGGTCTCATCTCTGTTGCTATGGCAATAGGACGTTATACAGTAGATTTCAATAACTCTATTAGTCTCAGTGTGTTTAGACCTGGAGAATAGAAGTCTTGGGAAGCAATTCTTCAGATATGGCTTTCTGCTTTTTTATTGTGCATTGAGCAGGTATCTGCTGGAACCATACACAGATTGTCAATACAGTATTTCTAAACAAAAATACCAAATTACATTATGCTAGTGGGAATTTTCAGGTTACAGGACTTCTTTTAAACTAAAAGAAAAATGACTAGTGAGAAGACAATTCAACACATGGATTATCATGAATTAACTGTGTGAAAGTTCAGCAATAAAAGCTTCCACATTTTATTTAAAAGATTACAGTCTCTTGTTCCATGTTTACTAGATCATATGTGACTCATTGTCACTATGTGTATTATGCATAAGAAGGGGTTTTTGTCCATGTGGTCTGATAAGCCTGCTGTAGATAAACACTGTAGTTTGAATTGGTTCTTCACTTATATGTGCTTACATTACTGTCTATTGGACCCAAACAGTCACAGAAATGTTTTATTTGCGGAAAGATAGAGGAATTTCCTCACATTTGCATGGCTCAAAACTTACGTAAATTCTCTAAAATCCTCTTCTACCTCCCTTACCCTTCCTATGTCTCATACACCACGTTGGCAGGGGGAGAGGACCCTCCTTTCCAGCAACACCCTGGACCTGAATAGCAGATCAAAGAGGAAGATTCAAAATTCAGGATGCAATGACTCAAGAAAATGTGGACTGGAAACATGGTCTGAATATGTTATTAACACTCAAACTAATTGGTCAATACTGCTGAAGTTGTGTCCCATATATTTCCCAATGGTTTAATGGGAAAATTTGATATCTCTGACTTTGCTTCGGTCTTTTCTTTGAATTCAGCCTTTTATGCATGATTTACTGCCCCTACCTATGAATGTTTCCCACTATCATAGAAGTGTACTTCTGCAGAATCATCTCCACTCAAAACTCAGTTTAGACACTACCTCTACTGTCTTGAATACTGTCATTCTACCTCATTTAAGAGTATTTCTGCTGCTAATTTTTTGGTGTTATGTTAGTGTTCAGCTTGATGACATCATAAGACATCTCGCAAATCTCAAAACAAACATGTTGTAAAAACCTGATGGCAGGTTCCAAAGTTCTCTTTGACATAAGAATTCTAAAATACGTTTTCACTGTTCTTGCCATTTCCATTGCTGCCCCCTGAAGTCCTTTCACAACACTGCCATCTGTTCTTGGGAGAAGCCGTTGTCACACCTGTGGCAGGGCTAGGAAAGCCGTGCATCCTGGTAGCTGGCTGGACAGAACCTGCGGAGTACAGCACCGAGCTCTCAGCTGTGGAGAGGTTCTGCTGGCAGCTGAGGATGTTGCACCAAACCTGAGCAAACCATTGAGGGATGCCATCCATGTTCATGCATGTTCTTTTGCTGAGGCCAACGAATTTATGATGAGCGGCAACATTTTACATTTCAGATCTACTCTGCCCCGAATGAGTCTCGGAGGCAGCTTTTCAAACTTAGGCACTTGGTAAGATCTAAATGAAATAAAAATGAAAGCAGTGTGTCTCTTATATAAAAAGTCTAAGAACTGTGAAAAAAATAAAAACCAAAAAGTGACAAAGCAATCTATAAAGGGAAAGGTTTTAGAAGAGTTGGTTCCTTATAGTGGTAACTAAATCATGCTTTTACTGCAAATCCCAAAATACATAAACTTTTTACTTTGTCTTCTTTTGTAAACTTTTTTAAAAAAATATATTACATACTTTACTGTTGACCCTCCCCATCAGATTACCTGTCTTGAGTCTTTCAAGTAGGTAGAATTATCCAAAAGTTACTAATGTTCTTACTAATGTTACCAATTACTAATGTTAGCCTGTTTTCATAGTTTTCTCTGTCCTCTTATGCTTCTCTGTTCTTCAAATCTGTCAGTGCCAATTCTAATCCACCAGCAACTCTTCTCTGTCTTTTAGCAACTGATGAAGCTAAACAGCACGTTGAATGAAATATTTTCTAAAGAATTTTTAAAGAAAATAAAACCCAGTAAGACAGCCCAACATCTCTTCCTCTCTCCTCTTTGAAGTCTTTCAGTGTGATTGTCAGTGACATCACTACATGGGTGGTTTGGTTACTTTCACAGGCTTTGAATACACCCAAATCTTTAATATCACTATGCCATCATTGCATGAAAAAGTATTTCTTATTACAACAGAAATAGCATAACCTGATTACAGTCTTTGGATTTTTCTTTCAACCATTATAACTTTCAGTGAATTTGAGGTGTGACAACTAAATGATTTCTTGGTATCTATATGATTTCTGCTCCTTCAGGTGTTTGTTTTTACTGCAGTATTGCCTCATGACAGAAAAAACCTTGTTTCACTTTAAGTAGAACAGTCCAAGTGGAAACAATGTTTTGTAGGATCAGAATAAATAAACATAGTAAAGCCTGCTCGAAGTATCACGCAAAAGCCTTATTCAGGAGATGCACTTTATCACTCACATAATTTCAAGGTAATGGTCTTAAAGTTAATCACATATTTACATATTTTCTTGAATCAGTGTCAGTTAAATACTCTTCTGGGCCACGATCCAAAGAACGCTGAACTAGCAGAATAGAGCACTATTAATTCTGACAGTAGATGAATTGTCCATCTTTCGTTCTTCAGGCTCATATTTTTTCATAATGTCACAAGGTTCTCTTCAGTGTTGAAGACCTTCATCAGGTTCAGTGGAAGATATTTGGGGTATTAAAAGTCTATGTCTTTCACCATTTTGAGGGAGATTCCCAAGCACAGAAAACATTTTAAAGTCATGAATAGGTTGATTGAAAATGTGGGACTGAATCGTGATGTTCCATCTTGTAATACATTTTTTGTCCAGGTGCCTCACCAGGGGTATTGTCTTCTCAGAAGAAAACTCCACTACAAGGAGTAGTATTGTCGATGCTGTTAATAATCAGTAATATTTACTGTCTGATGCTCTTGTTCTTATACTTGCCAACAGCTGCAGATGGGAAACCAAAGGCTTCATGCCTGCAAAGCCTGACAGATGTAGGAAAGAGGCGAAGTCCCAAGGTTACAAAGTCACCACACTTCTGAAGTCCTGAGGCATGCCAGAATGGGGATATGTAATGAGATGAATGAACTACACCTGCTCTGTGGACTAATAGGAGATTCATTCTGTAGATTCAGCCCTGTGGTAACTCATAAAAACAGTCATTTAGGCTCCCAGAAAAATGGGGACTGAGTGGAAATTCACATCTTCATTAAACTCAGATTCTTCTCTTTCCTGCTTCCTGTTCTAGTAACATTCCAATAGCTTCTTTTTGCACTTTTTTCTTTTTTTTTTTTTTTTCCCCAACCACAACAAGTATCAGTTCAAGCATCAGCTGCAGAGGAAATAAATTATCAATTTTTCTTATGGGAAGCAAAATTATGTGACAGAACTCTACAACCACTGTGCCAGTCTGTTTCAGTGCTTCACCATCCTTAACACTGAAAAGTATTTTCCTAATGTCATCTTAACTTTTCTTAGTTGTAATTTCAGTTGGTAAGTTAATTTTGGCTTATTTTAAGAAAGTTCAAGTCAGTGGAAGTTAAAGAATGTGTTCAAAGTTAGCAGGATCATTCTTGTATCACTATATTAATTTCAAGAATCCTACTTTCTTGAACAAGTACTTTGTGTTACAGTTAGCAATGACAATGGCATACAAAGTTAGTAAAACATACTGCTTTCTATGTCTATACTATTCTTTCATTAATATTTTTGCCTGCTGATGATTAAAAAAAAAAAATCTATTCCTACTTTGGGTCAGATACAAGGTTCTTTTTGCTTAGTTAACCTAATATATTTAAGTACAATGTATTTTTCTTCAAGCTTGATATGAAATATCATTCCCTAAAGGAGAGATTTGGGATTGGGACTAGTTAAAAGGATATGACCTTATTGGAAATTTCCTTCACTTCCTGCTCGACTGTAGCAAAGTCTTTCGTTATTAATTTCCCCTATCTCCTAGACACCAACTCATCCAGAAAAGATACCACTCTTTTTAATCTTTACATGTAAAATTCAGTGCTGGACCTATATCCTAGTACAGCCAAACTCCTTATTTTGATCCATTTCCACTCCTTTTACACCTAACATTTTGAGCTGAAAACACACATTTATAAATGAGGAAAAATGCTCGTGCCTCTCATTTTTTTTTTTCCTTACTTGCAGTTCCTGAGATTTATGCCTGCATTGTTTATGTATTTCTGGTCTAATAAATGATTTTGGGAGTTGGCTTAAATTTACAGTTTCTTTACAATCAAGACAACACACAGTCTCTGGTGCTGACAATTTAGGGTTCAAGCTGCCAGAATTTAGACCTGCTTTGATGGAAACCTAATAATAAACAGTTTTAGAGCTTATATTGTTTAGATTTAATTGACTGACAATATCTAGTTTGATTTCTATTGACAACAATGGACATAGGTGAGAGAAGTGTCATAATCATATATTTTAGCTCTAAGATAGCATGTGAATGATGTACAAGGGCATAACTTTACTTTTCAGATTTTGGATACTTTATTATTTGCAATTGTGCTTACTTGACAGGCTACAAAAGTTGGGTTTCATCAGCCTGGAGAAGAGAAGGCTCCGGGGAGACCTTCCAGTGCCTGAAGGGGCTACAAGGAAGCTGGGGGGGACTTTTTACAAGGGCCTGTAGTGACAGGACAAGGGGTAATGGGTTTAAATTGAAAGTGGGAAGGTTTAGATTAGATATCAGGAAGAAGTTCTTCACAGAGAGGGTGGTGAGGCACTGGCACAGGTTGCCCAGAGAAGCTGTGGATGCCCCATCCCTGGAAGTGTTGAAGGCCAGGCTGGATGAGGCTTGGAGCAACCTGGTCTAGTGGAAGGTGTCCCTGCCCATGGCAGGGGGTTGGAACTGGATGGTTTTAAGGTCCCTTCCAATACAACCCTTCCTGTTATTACAGGATTCTATAATTACTTTGCATATAAACTAACACATGCTTTGCTTTGATTTAAACTCAGTTTACATTTAATCAGCCTTACTGTGCTAAAAGATTCTGACTTGCATGTTGGTTAAATTATAATGCAGGTTGAGCTAGGAAGATTTATTTCATGTCACTTGAATGACATAGTTTCCTTATGTTATATAGCTTTTCAGTTTAAAAGAGACAATACCTTTCTAGCTCAGAAAATATACAGTCTGTAGTTTTTAAAGTGTATCTGAGGGTTTTCAAATACCAACAGAACTGTCCTTTTCCAGATTTATTATTAGAATTCAGGCAACATTTCACAGAAAGGGAGGTGGGGAAAAACAGGTTCCTGTTTAATATTATTTATAGACTAGCCTTGGCATATCCTTCAAGCTCTGTAGACCTTGCCAATATGCCACTTGTCAAGCACACCAGACCTTGTGCATCAGCAGTAGACTAAAATACAGTTCAGATATTCTGCTGTAAAAAGGGCAAAAAGAAAAAAAATATTCTTGTGAAAAGCCTGTCTCAATTCTTTTCTCTTTGTAAAAATAATTTTGCTATATTTCTGTTAGTTTCACTGAAGTCCCAACAGTGATGAGACATTTTGTAGGGGTTTTGCAAACGTAGAGGGAGATCTAAATGTTGTGACGCACCCAGCAGGTTTCCATAGTCAATATTTCTCTCTGTAAATACGTCTTTTAAGTATGTAATATCTCCCCATTAATACTTGATAACAGGTTGAATTTATAAGGTACAATATGCTTGTGAATTCTGATAAGATGTCCCCTGCTACACACTTTGACTTGGTGATCTCAGATTTTTTTTTGACTTTTTATTGATATTTTGTTGGTTTTAGTTTCTGGGAACAAGGTAAAATCTTCAATGTGTTTATTCCTTGAACTCACCGTAGGGTAAGAGGTGAAATGTAGCTTAGATGTCTGTAAGGATAGTTGCATGAAGGCATATAGAATAAATTCTCTTATGTTAACCTAACTCCTAATTTTGACAGAACCTGGGATGTGAAGAACAGCACATTAAAATATTTTTTTCTGCTCAGGTCAAGAATGATACGTCTACTGGAGAAGAAACAGTGAAGAGTTTTTTTATTATTAAGATATACAATAAATAAAACCAATTTAAACCTTTGGAATTTAGTTCTGCAGTATGAACTCTGTTCCATGGGAAATCATTTGCTTTCAGAAGTTGAAAATGATGCTTTACAGTACATTTACTGTGAAGTCAGTTCAAGCTCCTGGGCTATGATCAAGCTATAGAGCCCTAAATATAGGTGGAGAATGACAGAAAAAAAACCCTCTTGAGTTTTGCTCTAGAACTGCCATTTGGGTGTTAGACAATCCATTAACCTTTAAATATCTCTGAGTTGGATTCAAATGCATATGGGAGGGATTTTCAGGAGAGAAGGTGTGATTCCAGAAAATATGTTTATGAAATCAGATGTCAGCTTCAAATTTAATATTTGCATTGTCTTTTTTCTATATTGCACTGGCAACTGTAAATGCTCCTTATTGTGTTAATAAATGCAATCAATACCCTTCTCTTCATACTTTCAGTGTGTTATAAGAGGGTTTTACCATAAATGAAAGTAAATTGGGGGGTGAAGTCTGATGCTGATGTAATGTCCCTTATCCATAATGTGTCTGACCCTTTGGCAGACTAAATTATTTATATACCTGCTTTTCATTCCTGTCTTCCTTCTGGTTCCCCACTCCTCTAGTATTTGCAGTGAATAGTGTCACTATTTAAAATTCAGTTCACTATACTAATATTTTGCATTTATTTTTTGTTTCATGCAAGTGCCTGTAATAACATCGGTTTTGATAGTAGGTCTAAAACCCGCTGATCAGTGCTTTCAAAGCATGGTAAAAAATTTAAAGAATATCAATTACCATCATTATTGTAAAATACATATATATATATGCAATTTTCCAAGGATGTCTGGAAGCAAATTTCTCCATGATAATTTAGAAAACTCAGAGCATTTGGATTTTAGAAAGTTGCAAGATAGCAAACGACTAATACAACATCATGACCTTGTTAATTTGTTTTTCAAAATCTCCCTGGCTGTGTTGGTTTATCTGGAACATCTTCTTTCTTATGGAAACTGGAATAATTTGTGTATCATTTGCTTCAACTTAAATAATAGTTCAGCATTGTGTTGACTTATTCTCTGCAGATTAATTGTTCCCTAACCTTTGTCTAACTGTTATCACTGCTTGCATATCCTAATGTCAGCTATTATTTGATCTTCACAAATATTACTTTTTAAATTAGTGAAGACTGTGAAATCTCCAATGCCATGTGTATACTGCACTGGCGAGAAGTACTTCTGAATATACTCTTCAGGTGTGTGCTTTGTACCCATTCAGTTTCTGTGACAGAGAGGTAAGGACTGCCATCTGAATCTGTTTCCCACCCCATCACCCTCATACCTTCAGTTTTATGGGAAGGAGGCCAGTGGCCATGGACAAGAGCACAAGTCCCCACACCATGGTACGTGCTCTAGACCAGCCTGAAACTGCTAGTTTAATCTCATAAACTGTGAGCTCTAGAGACTTCAGTCTGGGTCAGTTCTGTGCTATTTTGCCAAAAAGGGAACCATTATTTCTGTTATTATTCCTGGATTTTGTTTTACTGTAGCTGCTTCTCTGTCAGTATCAACTGTACGTGAAATATGCAGAATTAACTATATACTTGCACATAAGACAATACCATATTGTGCTTTAATTATAGCACCATTGTTACCTTAGCAATCCTAGAAAATAAAACAAAACAGGACACTAGTGATCTGCGTACTCAAGGTAGCTGGGAGAATTTTAAAATAACAACATAATAAATCTCCTACAGAGAATGTCTTCCAGCACAGAAATATTCTCATTGTGTCTTGTTCTTCTACAAACAAATGCATAAAGTGCCAGTCTCATAACATATCTTGATGTTAGCAACTTAGAAAATATTAAGTGTGCTCCAACAGATATTTAATATTTCCATGTACGTGAATTTGCACTGGCCTTTAATTTAATTTGTGTGCATGTAGATTCCCAAACAGGTCATTTATACAGATAATTACAGGGTTTTGAGATCTGTTAATTAAGCATACAATTGACTAAGGTTTGTTTTCAAATGCTGCTCCTAGGCCCTCCTACAACATTTTTTTCATACGATATTAGCAGTTATTGAAGATCAAGATCTCTTTTCCATCCATCCTGAAAGTAGTGTGTATAGTCCAGTACAGACTGACCAGTACACTAAGTCCTTCTCCTCAGGGCTGGTCTCGATCCATCCTCCGCCAAGCCTGTCATAGCGTTCGGGATTGCCCCGATCCAGGTGCAGGACCTTGCCCTTGGCCTTGTTCAACTCCATGAGGTTGGCAGTGGCCCACCTCTCCAGCCTGTCCAGGTCCCTCTGGATGCCATCCCTTCCCTCCAGCGTGTCACCGCGCCACAAAGCTTGGTGTCATCGGCAAACTTGCTGAGGGTGCACTCAATGCCGTCATCCATGTCACTGACAAAGATGTTAAACAGCACAGGCCCCAACACCGACCCCTGAGGAACGCCACTCGTCACCGATCTCCACTCGGACATCGAGCTGTTGACCACCACTCTCTGAGTGCGGCCATCCCGCCAGTTCTTTATCCACCGAGCGGTCCGTCTGTCAAATCCATGTCTCTCCAGTTTAGAGACAAGGGTGTCATGTGGGACAGTATCGAAGACTTTGCACAAGTCCAGGTAGATGACATCAGTTGCCCGTTCTCTCTCCACCAAGGTCATGACCCCATCGTAGAAGCCACCATGTTCGTCAGGCACGATCTGCCCTTGGTGAAGCCATGCTGGCTGTCACCAATCACCTCCTCATTCTCCATGTGCCTCAGCACGTTTTCCAGGAGGATCTGCCCCATGACCTTGCCAGACACAGAGGTGAGACTGACTGGCCCATAGTGTATCCACACTAGCTAGCTGTTTGAATCAATCCAATAACAAATATATTTTCCCTGACTACAGTATGTAACTGAAAAACTTTTTTGTAAACTGATATATCACAATTTTCCTGGACACTGTATTGTAATGGATTATTAAGAATAAAACTCAGATTTTCCATTGATTGAGTCAAGGCATATAGTATATTAATACATACATTTTGAGAGAATCAGATTAAGCCTTTTAGATTCCTGTAATGAGAAAATAGAATTCATTTATTAGTCTGAAAATATTGTGCAGAATTCATTCACTGAGATTACCAGGACTTGTTTTAAAAGCTAAAAGTACTCCCACTTATTTAAAAAATACAATCTTTTATATCCTTTCCCTTCCTTCAGTGTCTAGGAATAGTTTCACTGATGCATGTTTTTTCCACTATACAGGCTGCAACTGGATCCTGTTGCCTGCTCTTGTATTAAAAAAATTTACATTGTCTTTTTGTCTTTCTGATCCACTTGGGTCAGAATAGCACATCAACATGGAGTATTCTGTTTCCAAATTAAAGAAAAGACAAATCAGCCAAAGGACTATGTAATATACACTTTTTCTCCTTTAAACTTGTTGGATTCATTAATATTTTCTAACAAGAAGAATAATCAGAGAACACCTGGATTAAAAATATGACCTGGAGTAAAAATATGTTTAATCATTATTTAATCAGTATTACCACAAACCTGAGCTCTGCTTCCTTGATATTTTTTGGTTCAATTCCTAACTGGTCTCTGCAGTCTCACTTTTTCTTAAAAAGAACCAGCCAACCAAACAAACAAAACCCAAAACCAAAACCAAACCCAAACTATCTTAATTTTTTATTTGTGAAAATCTAAAAGTGTTATAAAACTTCACTGAGGCAGAAATACTGAAGCTCCAAATTCTGATGTAGCCCGTCAAACTCAGTCAACCAGGTTAATAGAGCCAAACTTAGTCATTTAGCAATGGATAAAGAGAAAAAAGAGGAACCCTTATTATTGTAAAACTTACACAACCTGTTGCAATCAATGTGTTTGGTGAACACAATGCAAAATTGAGTGCTGTTTCTAAAATTTTTATTTTTCTATTAAGGACTTAGTTTTCAGTAATTGGGGATAAGCTCCACCAAGGAATGCAGGAGTATGCGGTGGAAAAATTTCTAAGTGCTGGCAGATCTTATCCTTCCCAATAAGAACCACAGATGGAAGTGAGAAGTTCCAAGGCACATTTATTAGCATTGTAGTGGTACTCTCATTTTTCTTCTCCCTCTTCTCCTACCTGGGTGTGTCATATGTTCTCTTTTAGCTATAAATTCTTTATTTCTGAAATGAAAAAATTGTCTATACTTTCTGGGATTTCTGGTGGTTTAGCAGCTTGCCTCTCATAGTACGAAATATATCTGAAAGATGATATACTTAGATCTGATGTTATTTTACTGTGGTTTATATAATTGTCTGCTGTACAAAGATTCACTGCCAAGACTGAACCATGAAGGAAATTTGTGCATGTTTTAATCAAAACAAATTCCCAAACAAGTGTTGTCTCCTCTCTTCCAGTTTCATTACCTCTGTATCCCATGCTGAGAAGAGATCAGGCAAAGGTAAAGAAACTTGTGTGAGTTAACAGTCCTGAACTCTTGGGAAGCTGTTGCGGAGTTCCTGTTTCTCACAATCTTCTCTGCTCTAGACAAAGCCCAGTCTTTCCCTTAAATGTTACTTTATACACTAAAAGCTCTCTGACTTTCACAGACGTAGGATGAGACATCTACACTTAATTCCTAAAGAGCTCAATGCTCCATATCCATGTACCTAAATCATATTATCATTCACTTAATAGCAGAACAAGTTGGTCATAATCTCAGATTTTGGTGCACATTATGCTGAGACATGCCCACACTAATATGCTTTCTGATAAAGCAAATGCTTACTCCGTCAGAGAACAAATCTTATTTTGTCTCTAAGAAAGTCAAGGGAGAGAGAGCTGAGTCTGCAGTAGGACTGCTTACTCGAGGAGATGTGGAGATTTATTAGCAGATTTCATTAAATATATGGATGCACCCGAGCATTCAAGGTTGGAAAATTAGGATGCAAGAAGGAAGCGGTATGTGCAAAGCAAAACAGAAGAATCAAGCATTATTGTGGACATATAATAGTATCACACAGATCCATACATATGAAAACTAGAAACCTAGTCTATGTCCAAGCATGCAATTATTCTGGAATCATGACTTTATCCATTTGTTTAATGCGGTTGGTTGTGTCCTAATGGCTTTCAGCTCGGCATTGACCAGCAGCACAGTGCTGCGGTCAATGACGCAGAGGGCTCGTGTGGCACCGGATGGGGCAAGAACTTTTACAATGATTATAACTGGTAACTCTGCCAGTGTGAAACAAAGAGTTACACTTCACTTTCACTTCTGGTCCATTATCTGTCACTCTGAATCTAGAGTGAGAGAAAAGCACACATTTCCTTGTCTCGACTTTTGACCAGTTATTGTTACAGGTAGAATTGTTAACTGACCAAATGGTGACAGATGCCCTCAGGTTTTATTAGAAGGGGGTGGGAGAGAAGTCTGTGAATGTTCCCTGCAAGCTGGGTGTTTGTTAAGTATTTACTGAATATTTTAATAAACCTCCAAAGTTAGATTCATTCTGGCAAACATTTTAAATTGTGTTCTCAGAAGTGTTCCTTTTTTCCTCTTACTGTTTCACCTATTATAGATACTACAATTACAAACACCCTCAATTTGTGCATCATTATGTTTACTCAAAAAATTAACTAAGCATAAAAAAGGAATGTGAATGAAATGAGAAAGATCTTTGATGATGAGATCCCACTCCTGACTTAAAATGGAAGATGATGTATAAACTACGAATGAAGATAGTGCTGAACTATAATGTCACTACAAACAACTGCCAGGTAGTAAAGCTGTTAAACCAGGAATGCGTGTCTCTCTCCAGCTCACCAGAGGAAATAAAAAGTTACAGAATACCACTGAATATGAAGAAAAATGACAAAAGTATCCATTAATAACAGCAAAAATTAAAAAAAAAATCATAGTGTTATCTTACGTTAAACCTAGAACCTGTTTCTTAGAGGAGCAGTGGTAATTAATAATTTGAGTTCAGCACTATGTTAACACAATTCTGCCTCTTCTTAACATGGGGAAGATAAATGTCAAATGACAACATTCCCGAAAACAATGGTGGCTTACTGTCCATAACTTCACAACATATAAACTCTCATGTGTTCTTCTGACCAAAACAGAGAGTATCATCTAGTTTGTTCTCCTTCCACCAGGAAAGAGCAATGATGAAGTTTTTCTCAAGCCTGCACGTAGCATTTTCATGGATAAAGTTGCACAGTTTTTCCTGGAGAGTTGTGAAATCTCCTGTCCTTAACTCCCCTCAACATGATAAATTTTATTTGTACACCAGCCCTAGTCTCACCAGGTGTAATTTAAGTCTATTGCCTTTTGTTGCACACCCTTCAGTCATAGGGAACAGGTGATTCCTCCTGCTGAGCTGAGGACTGTAATCACACCTTCCCTCAGCCTTCTCTGATACAAGAGTAGACAATTGTGACTTTTTCAGTCGTTTGCCATAAGCCTTGTTATCACCGTATCCAGTCATCTTTGGTCTCTTCTGTCATGTCTCCATTTGTCCATGCCTCTCAAGCATCACATATGAGGAGGCTAGGAAAAAAATATATTGTGTGGAAACATCTACTCATTTTAATAAAATAACTAATTATTTCATCTGTTCTGCTGATACAGTTCTACTGCCTGAGAACTTGTTGATTTTTTTAGAAACTATGTTTCTCATCCCTGTTAATTCCAACAACCCTGTCAAATCCTGTCAAATCCAACAAATCCAATCCAGTTCTTTTCTTTTGAAAAGCATATTTTGTTGCATAATTCATAATTAACTAGCTACTTATTAGAAAAATTAAACTGAAATGAATATGGTGAAGAAACCTTTAGTTTTAGAAATATGCATATTACTTTCACAGTATCCGTAAATGGTCACTTCAATTTACCTTGAAAATTATTAGTGGATTATTACTGCAGGACAGAGATCAAAAGACTGAAAATTCCAACACAAATGTGCACCGAAAAAGATTCCACCTTTAAGAAAAACTGAATGCTAATCATGCAGAAGTGATCAAGAAAATAATGAGCATTAAGAACACAATTTTGGATTAAAACCTTGAATATTTTTGGATTTCCAAATAAGATGAAATACTGTATATTCTTACAGATTAGAGTTTTATGTTCTGCAGTTGAATATTTTCTAAATGATGAAATAATGCTTATAATAAGCAATTTTCATTACCTCCATGCATCTTTCGTCTTCTGACTTCAGTTTGTTGCAATTCATACACGTTAAAAACCTGTGTGTAATTATAGCATGTAGAACATCCATTAGTACATGAGTTCAGTAATTTCTTTCTCTTTAAAAACATTGCTGAGTAAACCGTTACTCAGAAACCAGAAGAAAAGAAGTGAATTAAGTATACAGTGTTGTGAATAGGAAGGATAATTTATCAAAAAATTCATTGGACTTCAGATTTATATGAGAGGTCAAGAAGATAATGTCACATAAAAGTTTTTACAGTAGAATAAATTCTGATATTTCTAAGAAATGTCATTTTCAGAATGCATGATAGAAGCTGCCCTAGATACAGCCAAATGCAGTAATCTGTCTTCCACCATATTATTTGGGATAACCTCTAGTTAAGAGTGCGTCTTAAAAGATCCCGAATCTACTCTGATAAGTGAGTGGTGAGGAAAAGCAGTCATTACTTTTGTAATGCCATTATGAGATAAACAAACAAACCAACACCTTAATGAAGAAAATTAGATTCAGTGATTTCAGATTTTTTTTTTTTTTAAACATGAAAATGAACATGTTTGTGGGTTTTTTGCTTTGTTTAATGGTGTCAGGAGTGAGGGGATGGGGGCTTTACATGGTTGATAGAAGAGCTACTCAATGTATGGTTGAAGATAGATCATTCAGTGAGGGAATTCCTGAATAATCCTTAGAAAAATATATAATTTGATATAAAACCAAAGGTAATATGGCAATACCTTGTCAGTTGTAATGTGACCTTTTTATGAAGAAGGATTCAGGTCTAATGCTGAATCCTACAGTTACTTCCTCGATCACATTAACCTGAATTATAATGAAACTTTTGAGGCTTCCTAATGTCATAGCTTTAACCAGCAAATACATTCTAGAGAAGATACAACCATTGGCTGATTACCTTTTTCTTTTACATGATTTGGTCAAATACCAAATAATCAGTAAATACTGTCATAGTGGTATGGGCTGCACAATTGTAATCTAAGTGTGGTGGACTGTGTTACTGTTATTCGAGGTATTTTATTCAGATAAAAGACATTACTTTTCATACAATATATGTCTATAGTTAAGAAAAGTCAATCTGACACTCCTGTAAATTAATTTTTATATGAACACTGAAGTGAAATGATCATACTGTGTTATTATTTTATTCACCCCATAAGCAAACTCTGTCCTTTTAGGTGAATGTTCTTCATATTTATTCTTTAAATATAAGAAAACTGTCTGAAGTTCATTTACTGTAAACCTGCATCAACTTTCAGTAATCATTATAGACTGCAAATACTTTTTCATATTTCTAATTTACTTCTGTGTTTTGTATAAATTCCTCTATCTAGCAGAAAACCCAGGAAGAAAATTGTATAAATGTGAAATTTCAGTTCAGTCAGAATCCAGCAAAACAATGGTGAGATTAGTACTCTTGTTTCCTATTCTGCTCTGGAGGGTCCTATTTGAATATTAACACCAAAACTGATGATTATGGTTTTTTTCCAAGCACCAAACAATTTAAGATCAATGCTATACCTTGCCAAAAACCAATAAGATGTTTTCACATCTTGTTTTATGTTTGGATATTGCTTAACATTGTCTGAGCGATGTCATCTTTACACTTGTGTCCAGTGTCTGGTATCTTGAGGTTCAGTGTTCTTTGTATGTTTAATTTCTGGGTAGAAAAAACCCATAGTAATTCACATCCCCAGCAGGGTTGTTGCACAAAATGCCATTTTTGATGAAGTTTCCCATCAAAATCTGGATCAGTCTATATGTTTCAGTTGCTTTTCTTTTGCCTCCTTCTCTTTCTCATTACTCCTGAAATGAAATCTTTTTCTCCTTGTCATCATCATGTAATTAATTGTCTTGCAAGAATAAGACCACCGCCTTTGAGTCATGGCCTAGGTATTTTGTAGTTAACTACGGTCTGTCTATCATAAGTATTCCCTTGGTTTTTTAACAGTGTGCAGCAGTTCTTCTCACTGTTACCATGTGCATTGTGTTGATATTTGCTAAACAGTTATTCTACTCCATTAAAAGGGAGGTTTCCAATAGTGTGTTAATTCACATTTGCATTGCATGGGTATCTGTGTTTTTTCAGTGGTATGTAATCAGATGCACATTGTAAATACAGTTGTTCATCACAGAGAACATCAGAATTGCAGCAGATTAGAGATATTGGCACACGCCAGATAATGGAGAAAATAACAAGATGCACACACTGGCCTCACCACATAGGACTGGGAGAAGTTGGTGCCATGTTTTATTCAAATAAGCTAATTCTATGTCTATACCTAAGTTGAAAGCAACACTTTACACCTTACAAAGCTCAGTTCATTGAGAAAAAAAGTGAATACTATAGCAAAGAATATTCCGAGGTTGGTCTTAGTCGTTGTTTCCTATTTCACCTCTCGTGAAAAGAAGAGAGGCAGAAGTACCGTGCTTGTTGGTGACTATTTGACAACTTGACAAATGAAGAATAAAAGAACCCACTTACCAGCTTTGAGAGATTGCTATAGTATATTGCTCTGTCATTTGACAGATGACCTGACCATTGCCATGGGAACCAGCAGGAAGCAAAGTGTCATGGGATAGAAAGCTGCTACAGAGTGGTAAAGGCTAATAACATGAAATAAATGAAGGGGTTAAAAGGTTAGGAAAATTCGGTTAGTTCCCATGTGTAGTCTGACTATGAAAATATGTTTCAGTCTTCAACAAGCTGTGGTAGGAGGAGAACAGAGATTAAAGGATGAAAAATAATATTTAGAGCTCTTAACTCTTAAAAGTTCCAGGTTTATCCTTCATGCATTTGCTCAGCATTTAACAGTAGAATGGAGACTTAAGAATTGACATGAAATGCTTTAAAAATGCAATAGAAAAAGTAGAATAAAATCAATAGTGGTGTGAGGAATGACTTGAGCAGCTTGTGTTTTCACAGTGGTAATCAAAAAGTAATTTTATATCCAATAATTCGTATTGATTGTTTGTGAAACTGTAATGCATTATACTACACACTCGTTGTCTGGTTATAAATATGTGTACCATTCTGTTGGGCTTTTTCTTATCGAGTTTCATTTTCTCCAAGACAATTCTTATGATGTGTCTTTAATGCATAGGATCAAAATAACAGGCTATGAATTTTATTTGAGCTAACAGCTGCACCTTGATATCAGCTCTCAGCTCTGTCTGGAAGAGAACAAAAGGGTGCTTGGCATATCAGAGCCCTTGCACTAACACCTTTTACAGGTGAGTCACCCAGGAGTTGTCAAGTGTTTTACTCTTTCAGCTGCTCAACAATTGCTCAAAGAATTGGTTCACTCAGAATTGTATTTGCTTTTAAACGCAAAAAAGTACCCTTATGATACAACCTCAGAAAAAAAGCAAAGCATATATAAATTCTGTTAAATATATTAAAAAGCATTGTAAAGACACTGCAAAAAAAAAAAAAAAAAACCACAGATCTCTTTTTATCAATCTTTTCATTTTAAGTCAGTTCCTGAGTCTCATGAACCCAAAAGATGTGGCAGACACTAAAAGGGCAAGTGGCTAGCTGTTGATTGTTTAAATACATTATACAGGAACATGAAAGTTTCAGGCAGAACTCCCATTTTACTTTAAAAAAATATTGTAAATAAATTTCAATATCATAAACCAGTGTTGCATATTCATTATTTTTTCTTTAAATATATATTTGGACTGAAAATACCTAGAATTTGAATATATTTTGTTAGTACATTTTATTAATATATTTGTTCAGATAACCTACAGTGCAAAACCATCATGGATTCTGTTATTAAAAATTCTTTTTTGATTTTTACTGCTTCTGAAATTTATGGACGACAGAGAGAAATCTCAGAATGCATTTCATCCCACAGTCTCCAGAAAATTAATGTGAAAAAAAGCGCATGTTACCTTGAAAGCCATTTGTTGTACATCAACTTCTGAAACAGATACACTGCATTAAAAAAATATTCTTACTTCATCTTGCTATTCACTGTGCACCTTATACTGAAAAGGATAAGGAGTTACAGCATGTAACTTTTAGCCATGCTACCAGGCTTTCTCTACGGTAGTCATTTTAAACTCAGTCTAATGAAATATGTAGCCTGCTGAAGGTGCAGCAGAGCTTCCAAAAAAGGCTCCAGTAGTATCTTGTATGAAGAGTGAAAAAGAGCATTGCAGTGCTCTGCCCAGAGCTAGCAGAAACCTGGACTGTCTCTTTGGTAAATAATATAATTTTTCTTTATTTGTATTTGTGCCTTATCAATCCATGTTGAAGTTACTATATTTTCACAAAAAAAAAAAAAAAAAAGTTGTACTTGGTGATGTCTGAAGAAATTTATTTTTTGGCTCAGTGAAGAGGTTAACTCTGTTATGTTTCTGTACATTACTGGATCTGTAGTTTGTATACAAAATCTGTAATTTCTCTCAAGCCACATGCACTTCCCCATATACCTGCAATACATTTGTGAGGAGACAATATAGCCATGAGAATCTTATGCTATGCCCCAGGCTAATTTTCCCCAGACAGATGTCTTTCTAGATAGTCCTAATCATGAAGGAGAACATGACTCTGAAGTTGGCACGCCACAAAGCTCATCAGGCTCATTAGCACGTCAGCAGATCGTTTTAGGTCAAAATAATATAAATTTCAGATTTATTCAGAAAATTAAAACATTTAATTCAATTTGTGCGCAGAAAAAGTGAAATATTTTGATAGGGTTCTCCTGGCAGAATGGGGGAAAGAAAGAGGGTTTTTTTGTGTGTGTTGACATTTTATTACCATATCTTTAGATTTTGAGACTGAAAATTAGTATTTTCTTGAGCCTATTATTCAGAAACAAAGGTTATGGACTTTGGCAGTGTAAGCTAAAGGTCAAGCATAAAATTCATGTTGACATGTACATATTCAACCTATATATTGATTGTCACTTAACAGTCCTGAGGATGATATATGAAGTAGAAGAGAATTATTTCCATACCTTTTTATTACATTGGAATTGCTGT
>NW_010231686.1:17109-21687 GCF_000690775.1 Eurypyga helias | reverse complement strand
CCAAACACCCAAAAACCCTAAATATAAACAATATTTTAATTAACTATGTCACTGCCATTCTCAGCATTTTTATAGTACTCAGCTAATTAGTACAGTGGAATTATATTTTTATTTTTAATTAAGATAAAAAATAGATTTTCTTTGGTTTACATTTCATATATATAGTTATGTTGTATGCACAAACTAATTATAAATAATACTTATATAAGCTTATTTGTAAATAATTAGAAATATTCACGAATTTGTTGGACTGACAGAATAAAAGAGAGAGAAGGAACGAATCTGATATATCTTGCTTCTGGTCAGATGGAAAACTACATTAAGGTAACAGTCTTGCTACTGATCATCTTTGTTCCTCTTGGAATAATAAGACGAAGGCTGAAAAACAGATATTGTTCCTATGTCCATTGACAGTCTGAGTTAGACGAGTTTGAGCTAACCTCAGCTTTGTTTTTTGATGGAAGTTGGTTCATGTTTCATCTGTGTTGTTTCATCTCGATGGTGAAAAAAGCCACACACTTTTCAGTTCAGCATACAGTGCTGGAGGGAAGACGGGTATGTCAAGTGGTACCCATCTTCACCACTCAGGCACTGTTGCATTTATCAGTCAATCCTTGTTTTTTTTCCAGGTATGCTTCACATGTTCAAGATTTAAAGACTTTTCAGAATATGCTTACATGTGTTTAAGAAGAATCAGGTTAATATAGGCATGTTGTAGACCAATGAAAACCACTTCTACAAAATTTTATTCCTTGTTGGAGGAAAATACAATCATTTTTCCACATTTGTTCAGGTTTTTAGTATAGAACGAAACTCCTGTTAAAAAAACACATAACAGGTCAGAATAGTTGTATGATTTTGTGCAGTAATACTAAAGCATTTTCAGGAACATAATGGTATTGCTTTGAGAGTTAATTTTTAAAACATTAAAATTGTGTGAACCAATGCATTTATTCAGTCCTGAAGAATGAGCTTCATCCCTACTCTATTTATATATATAAATGTATGTAATAGAATATAATTCAAAGTTTTTAATGTCAGAAAATACTATCATAAATCATTTATTTGAATTCATGTTTAATATATGTCATACAATTGCATCTTATATTTTGTGTATCATGGTAATCTTCTATAATACGGCTGCAGAATATTTTTCAGAAAGTTCTCACTGTTTGAGACAATTCAGTGAGCTAAAACTCCACTCCATCCACCACAGCTTTACACCTGTTGTTTGAATGGTTAATTGCCATCTCTCTCTTTTTTAAGGTTGTCATCACATTTTATTATTCAATCTTTGAAGCTACCATCGATATACATAGATAAATGAAAAAGCTGCTTGTGAATTCATTTAAAATTTACAAAATAATCTGCAAGTTCATGCCAAAACGACCTTTTCATACCCAAAGAAAAATACCCAGAACTGTTTCAGAAAAAAAAACAACCAACCAAGCAGCCAACTAAACAAAAAAACCCAAACAAACAAAAAAACCAACCACAAAAAAAAACACCACAAAAAAACCCACCTCCTTTGGCACGAATGACCACTGAGAGCTGCACAATAAAGCATTGTAAATTTTAAGAAAAATGCTTAAAATATGCTAGATATGTTACTTCTCATTGCTTAGGTAGCTTTTTTAACTGCTAGCCCTATTAGTCAGGAGCAGCACCTGTCTTACCATGGTGTCTTCCACACTGTTCCATGGCGATGTGCAGAGTAAGTTTCAAAAGGCAGAACTGGATGTACAGAGGTATCAGCACCTACGCACAAACTTTGCTTCTGCTCAGCAGATAAAGCTGCTGTAACACACTTAAACTTTCACTTAGTCCACACAGTGTATTACGGCCAGATAATGGTATTTCCTCTGTTAAAAATTTATATCTACATGGTAACATATTGCTATCAAACATAAAGCACTTGGTTTGATACAATTTACGTTAACTTAATTTTTTTCTTGAATAAAAATGTCTGGGTGGTGGGTGTTTTCACTTTCTCACTATTTACTGAAATTAATAATATTTCAGTGATTTATTCCTTCAAACGTATCCTTCTTTGACATGTCAAGCTCTCCCATAAGCAATTAAATGTCTAGGAGACCCCTCAATAACACCTTATGCTTCTTTTCTTATTTTTTCTGCAAAAGTAATTTCTGCTGACTACAGAATAAGCCTAGCTTCCTGAGGCCACAATTGCCTCAGTTACTCTGATTCCCACTCATTTTAGAAACTAGAATATATCTTCTTATGAAAATTAAGAACGTATTTTAATAAATTAGCATGTAGATCCTGCTCTGAAAATATGCATGATATAAACACTTCAGTGGAAATTATTCCAAAAGCTATGAAACAGAAGTATCCTAAACTTCCTTTGATTTGGAAAACACTGTTCTTACATTACTTGACTTCAAATATAAGAAAACTACATTACTGTAGTGACATTTCTGGTGTTTTTTTCTGGAAAGTGGTGAAAACACACATAAAGAAAAAATAAAAATAAAACCAAACAAGATACACAGACAGTGATTTTCTTTTCTTCCTGTTTGCATCTTGGTTTCTTAATTCTAATTGTTGTTGCTATGTTAAACTTGTGCATGTCAGAGCTCCTTACGATAATGAGAGTGCTATCATCCATTCTACTGATGGGGAGATTGGATCACAGAGATTTGGTTTACACACATAAAGAAAAAATAAAAATAAAACCAAACAAGATACACAGACAGTGATTTTCTTTTCTTCCTGTTTGCATCTTGGTTTCTTAATTCTAATTGTTGTTGCTATGTTAAACTTGTGCATGTCAGAGCTCCTTACGATAATGAGAGTGCTATCATCCATTCTACTGATGGGGAGATTGGATCACAGAGATTTGGTTTAGTTAGGATTTCCCACTGATGAAACCTAGGAAGGACATTTTCCCTCCATGGGGGAGGTTTGGCATTTTGTCATAATGACTCATCATATTAGCAACAATATTTTTAGTAGTCCATGTTGCGTGAATTAAGATATTATTAACTCTAGGACAGATATGGGTATCACTGTGTTGTATTTTACCCTCTACTAAGTCTTAATCAGACTACAAATGATATTCCAAAAGATAAAATACTAAATTGTTCACTCAAGAACTTCAGGCACGCTCAAATCTAACGTTTCAGAAAGATCAATGTTTTCATTGCTCATGTAGAATGTAGGTAAATAATGTCTTTTACCTGGCATTGACATATTGAGGCTTCAGATTATTGTCATGGTATTTTGATGTGCCTATTCTAAATAAAATTGACACAGGTATGTCAAATAACAAGTTTAGGAGAGACTAAAACATCCCGAAACTTATACTTGAGTCCAGTTTGTATTTTCTGCATCCCTGTCTTAAATTGAACTTAAATGTTGCTGAAGACTAAGCTGATGGAAAACAAAAACAGATTTAATTTTTTGTTACCTCTGATCATTCATAAAAATCATACATGTGTTGTGAATTCAAAAATACTACATGTAACAGTTGACTCTACTTCTTTGGGATGGTCTTTGGTCCTATTGCAAAATGTGTCTCTAATGATAAGCCTCCAGACAGCATCTGAGCATCTTCACTAAGTTAGTGAAGAAGAAAGGTAATTAGGAACGGTGTGTCAAACCTATGGTTAATATAAGTTCTGAAATTGTGCCTTGATACTTCACTTACTTCTTCAGAAATGATTGTAACTGGCAGCATTCAATGATCTGTAAGTAGTCAGTTACAATTCATTACTCTTCTTTCCCCTCATGACTGTGTACACAGTCTTCCCAGAAATGAAATAAGCATATTGATTCCTTCTCTCTTACGTTTAGGGAACAAGGTTAGAATAAACTGTTCAGTGCATATATTACATTAATAAATGTATTTATACCTGAGTTACAGCCCGTAGAACTTGTAAAGCCTAGCAAACATGACACAACATAAACAATACCACTGACCTTTAAGATCAGTAGTTCCATTGGTCTTTTAGATATTTTTTTTTTTCAAGAGACTTTTGATTTCTTTTCTTTTTTGAATACTTCTGGCGGGAAAAATAAAACCTTTTGTAAAACCAGGGTTCAGCACACAGGCAGACATACAATAATCAGCCTTTACTTTCTTTATCACTAGAATTCTTTGCTAAGTTTCTGTATTTGTATCACATGTATTACTAATAGTAGTTATCATATATTGACAAAGCCTTTCTTAAATGGAATTTTTAATTTGATATCCATTAAATATTTAAATTTTTTATGTCATTATAATGCTATAATTTTACAATAACTTTGAAAATAGTAAGAAAATCACTGTAAGAATCAGAGATAAAACCAAGATCACAAAAATATATTTTTTGGAAATAGAAAGTACACAGCAAATTGTTCTTAAGCCATTTTGGATTCATGTATTTGCTAATAAGCAACATGTTGAATACTGAAACAATTACCTTTATGTTTACAATACTGAAATATCCTCCACTTTTTTTACATGACAGTGAAAGGGACAATATTTTTAAAAGTTCTTGCTTTTTGAAGTTTACTAGTTAAAAATAAAGCAGCCACAAACCTATGCTGGGTTTAGTCAGGAAGGAGTTGACG
>NW_010231686.1:16462-16876 GCF_000690775.1 Eurypyga helias | reverse complement strand
GCAGCCCCGAAAGCCATTACTCTTTTATTTATTTAGACTTGCTAACACTCTAACTCCTGTGTTAGCTGCATTTGCAACTCCTTTGCTGGCTTGTTTGGGAGTGAGTTAGTGGATTTTTTAATTTTTTCCCATTCATGTGTTGTGGATAGGGTTCACTCGGAATCTGCTGCGATAGTGCTCATGCCAGTTGGTGGTCTAGACTGCCAGCGCATATTGACATCTTATACCCAAATTTTCATCCACCAGTATCCCAACTCCTTCCCTGCAGGGCTGCCCTCAATGCATTCATTGCTCAGCTTGTATGATACTGGGCATTGCCCGACACAGATGCAAGACCTTTCACCTTGCCTTGTTGAACCTGATGAGATACGCACGGGCCCACTGCTCAAGTCTGTCAATGCCCTTCTGGATGGA
>NW_010231686.1:12369-16295 GCF_000690775.1 Eurypyga helias | reverse complement strand
GGTGTGGTCGTCCAGCCAATTCCTTAACCACTGAATAGTCCATCCATCCAACCTATATTTCTCCTATTTAGTGACTAGGCTGTTGTGTGGGACCATGCCAAAAGCCTTAGAGAAAGCAAGGAGGATGTTGTCAGTTACTCTTCCCTTATCCACTGCTGCAGTCCATTGTAGAAGGCCACCAGGTCAGTCAGGCATGATTTGCCCTTTGTGAAACTCTGCTGGCTGTCTCTAATCACCTGCCCCTCATCCTATACCTTGACATAGATTTCGGGGGGATTTGTTGTAGGACCTTACTTGGCAAAGATTTGAGGCTGAATGGGTAGTAGTTTCCAGGATTTTCTTTTTTTCATGTTTCCCTTATTCATTACTTGGGAGTTTGCCTGACTGCCATGACTTTTTAAATATGGTGGATAGTGACTTAGAAACTACACCTGTAAATGCCCTCAGGAGTCTGGGATGTATATGATTGGGTCCCAGAGACTTGTGTAGACATCTTCCAATACAGGCAAGAATGAAAAACTTTTTTTTGTTTTGTTTTGTTTTGTTTTAATTACAGCTTCCACACGCCACTGCTGCAGACAACGGAATGAAAACAGGGACAGCATATTCTGCATTTCACTCCTATTCGTACAATAATTAGTTGAGAATTAATATGTACAAACAGCGAGTCAGTGGTTTGTCAGAGATGAGCAAGACTCTGGTAATGATAAGCCAAGCATCACACTAGAATCCTTTAAGAAAACCAGGCATTGGGATGCTCTCATGTACCTCTTCTTCAAAGGTCCACAGCCTGCAGAGATGAATTCCAGGGTCTCCACAACCACATCTTCAAACTAAATATTTACTGAGGTTTCTGTATGTAGTCTATGGAGTTTTACTATATGTAAGATTTGATCCATTGTGGAAGATTTTAACTAATACCTTTCATTTATTTTGTGGATTTTCCTTGTTTTGTTTTGTTTCACTTCCACATGTATTACAATATTTGAAGTTCTATTTTATCGAAAAGCCCACAGACTAATGTACAATGTTTGGATTTTTTCAGGTTTTTTTTAATTCCAAATTCTTACTTCCTCTCTTTTAATTTTTTTTTTTAAGTGAATTTTCTTTTAGACAGAAATCTCAGAAATTCTACTTCTTTTATCCATTTTTCTATGTAATATAGATCTATTAAGAAGAAATTATATCCTGGCTCTAATGTAGGAAGTAAGAATTTTGTTATTGATTTCAGTAGGCTCAATGCTGCATTAACATATCTAAACCTGTACCTAGTTAATCACAGTATTTTACCTATATTTTTAATTAAGTGGGAGGTTCCTTATAACTTTTTGGTTGGGTGCTTGTTTGTTTGTTTGTTTGTTTTCTTGCTTGTTTGTTTTCAATGTACAATCAAACTTCAGCTGGAAGGAATTATTATACTGTTTGGTTTTTCTGTTCAATGACTTTTCCTAGTCATCTTTGTTGGAAGGAATATAATGCTGCAGAGTAAGGGAAATCAGCTGTCAGATACTTTGGAACTGAAATTGAATTCAAGAAGTTCAAGGCACACAGGCAAGAAGTTCAGAACAGTAGAGCTTCTTGCAATTTTTAGTATATTGCTACTGGCAGGTTTTCCATTATACTTTTCCTATTTTGGTTTCTAAATCTTTTCTTGCTCTGTTTTCTTGTGTAGCTTTCAGGCTATAGATAAAATACAGCAATGGATATTGTAAAAAACCTCAAAGATAGATCTGTAAATCCTTGTCAGCCCGTTTGTTTTCCTCTGAGGCAGCTACATGGAATGAGATTTCTAGAGTTTTTCAGCTCAGAATTGTTTGAGGAAGACTGAAACATGCATGACCCTGTATCCTACTTTCCTTCTATTATAAAAAAAAGAATTTCGGAAAGAAGAGGGTCAAAATACTACATCTGAAAAGTGTATAAAATACATTATTTCAGAATTTTTTCTTTGACTCAGGAGGTCATCTTTTCTGTTCTCATACCCCAGAGCCGGAGCAACTACAGTTGTATTAGTCCTGACAGGGATGGTCTAGGCTGCTCCTAAAAACTTCCAGTGCTGGAGGCCCAAGCAAGTTTAGTTCAATGCCTTGCTCACTGTTGGAAAGTATTTCTCCTTTCTAACCTGCAGCTTTCAAGGGGTGTCAGTTTTAAAATTGCAGGAGGTAACAAAAAATTGAAGTATCATATAGAAGTTACAGTACATTTCTAAATTAATCACGTTTTTATATCATATTACAGGCTATTAAATACCTTATTTATAAATAATATCTTACCGCTATGAAATGAAAGACACTAAGCATTTTCAGAATTCTTGTTTTTGTGCACTTTGACATACAGATGTAGTGGAAGTGACATCCTGACATTGTCTCAGATCGTTTTGACAAATGACATCACGTTGTTGGAGATGACTTGCATATTAATCATATGTTGGAAATCTGCAGTTTCACATTAATAATTTAAAGTCTATGTTGATATAATGTTGATATCAGAAACCAGTAAACCTTTTTTTACAATATATATTAAATCCTCAATGTACTAATATCTGCCTAAATAGGATAATTTCTTCTCTTTCTTTTACTATTCACTTCATTTACTAATATGATAACTTAGTAGTTTAACTAAGCTTCTCTTCTAAATCAGATAATGAACACTTTAATGCAGTTTCTAGGTTTTGCAGAGAAAAGCTGGAACAGCATCTCTGACTTTTCAAAACTAATGCTGCATTTAAACAGACATCTCCATATTCCTTTAACAATTGAACAAAAAGGCTATTCTTCATGAAAATTAGAACTACACATCATGCTTTAAAAAAAGGCAACAAAACACCAACCTTGACAAAACAAACCCTCTGAGTCTCTGATTATGTGGGAAGATAAAGACACAATAATGCATTTCCTAGAATGGCAGCTAGGGATAGTTTCAAATGGCCTTCACTAGAAGAAAGAAAGCACACTGCTCTAATCAATACACTGATAGTCAGTAATGTAAAGATTAAGATCGGAATATTTAAAAATTTAATACTTTGTCTCTCCATATAGCACTTTGGAAGTTAATATCTTTAGAAACCTGGTACATTTCCCTGCTTTGAAAGCATTATATATTTAAGGTTTCTAAATAATTCATCCAGTCTATGTGATTAAAAATGTAAAAAGTAAGTCCATCCATTATCTTCTGCAGCTGCTGCCTGGATATTAGGATTTTGTCTTTTTTCTTTCTTTCTTTTTTTTTTTTTTTAAACTGCTCAGTATTCTTTTCCTTCTTGCTGAATTGACACTTCAGTGGCTAGACTAAAGGAAAGGAGTATTAGCCCCACCCAGCTGCTAGAATAATGTCTGCTTTTCTTCAGTTAGCAAACGTGCAAACACAGAGGTGTCCACGTACACGTGTCCTGCTCTGGCATTTGCTTTGGCAACGGTCTATGAAATATGGTTATCTCATTAAGTTGATTTGATTAGAAGAGGGGAACGATGGTGATAGCAGATGATATCATCATGACATGTTGCATAATTCGCCGTTATCACCACTGGAATAATGGAAGAATTCCTACACAAGCAGGGTAATATCCTGTTTAGAAGGGAAAGGGGAAGAGGAAGGGGAAGGGGAAGGGGAAGGTCACTCTGATAGTAAGTAAATAAATATGGTTTAAAAAAGAGAGAAAGATTCTCATTTTTATGTAATGGGTTTGCACATGTAAGAGTTATAGTGGTTAAAAAATGGAGTAGTACAATTTCATTTTTTGGTACTTAATTTTATGTGCTTGTCTGCTATTTGCTGAGCCCTTTGCAATTTAGATGAAAAAGTTTGAATAGATTTAAATGTCTCACGCATTTATGGATTGAAAGTATATACTTCACCTTAACCATTTATTCATTAAAAATATAACAAATTTGCCCCTTCATGGTTTCCCCACCAAATCCACAGCTCCA
>NW_010231686.1:1211-12334 GCF_000690775.1 Eurypyga helias | reverse complement strand
TTTTTTTTAAATACAGTAAATAAAAAATGGAAAAATTTCCTGGCTTTGCACATGACAGCCCTTATTTATCTATCTTAGAGGAGGCATATGGAATTAAGTGACACTTCAGTTTAGGTTACTAGTGTTACAGTACAAAGCTTAGAATTGGATGAAAAAAATCACTTCTAAAGATTTTTTTTTCAAATTAAAGACAAAATTTTTATTTTGGGAAACATACACACTTTTAAAAAAAATTATTTTCAACAAGTATGATAGTAAATATGTAACAAATATAAACTATGACATAGATGCATTACTTTTATTTTTCATAGGCCTTATATATCAGCCTAGTCCTCCTTGCAGCAAAGATCTCAGTGACACAAGGCCACTAATTAAGCATGTCTTCTACTCTAAAATCTTTTCCTTCAAGGTACCTGCTGGTCCGTACATGCTTTGTAATACTCTTAATTAATTCCAGAATTTGCTTCAAATTTTATCTAAGGCTTTGCAACTGTCGAATGAAAAAAAGAAAATTCCATATCCTCAAAATTGTTTAGGTTTCTGAATTTCTTTTCCCACTGAATCCTGGAAGTTGAATGTTTTATACCTAGCTACATAAGAAAACTGCCCTTTTTCTGTATAGCCCTCCAGAATTTTAAGTCACTTGACACAAACCAATCTCAGAGTTTGTCTGAATGGAAGAGGGCTGGCAGGAAGTGTTATTGCTAAAAGCTTCCTGCCTTTATAATTCTTTCATCTCCATCCTCAAGCCCAGGAATTACATCACCAGTGTAACTGTTAAAAAAGGTGGAGTATGTACTTTATCACCAGATATCCAGACACAGGTAAACATCCTATGGACTGTAATCCTTACTGAGGAAATGGAAATGTACACCCCACTTTTTATTGTCTTAGGTAAAATAAAAAATGTTAATTTAAATGATTTCTCTTACAAATTTAAGAATTATTTCAATTTTACCTGGGGAGCTTTCTTATGTTTGTTTGGTTTGGTTTGGTTTGGTTTGGTTGATTTTGGGGTTTTTTTCCCCTTGGTTTGGTTTTTTTTTGGTTGGTTGGTTGGTTGTTTTTTTTCCCCATGTATTGTGCTGGGTGCTGGAGAGGTCGATGAAATATCTTTAAACAAATTAACTATGGAATCAGTAACCTGCTTAAGATCAGTTTAAAAAAAACCCCATACTTTAAAGCAACAAATATTGTCAAGGAAATGTTTGGTTCAGTAATTCCAGAGGCGTAAACTCTATTGAGCAGAGAGTATTTGCTGTGAATTACTTGCTCCATTCTAATAAATTATACAGTAACCATCCTTTGCTCTAGCCATAATTCATTTGTTGTTTTTGTTGTCTTCTCTACATACTAAATCAGGTGATCTAAAAAGTCTGATTTGCTGCCCTTTGGGAGTTGAGGTAAGGCTATGAAGCCATGAATGGTTTGCCAAACAGCTTGAAAATTTCATTCTTCCTGTCACTGCAATTGTCCCAAATGTGTCCCCCTCCTTATATGGGATAAATAAGTTTGAATTTAAAACTAATTCTACAGTAATAAGATGAAAATGCTACTTCTAGTGGTAGAGAATATTGTAAGGAGACATCTGATTTGTCCTTCAAAATCATGCTGAAATAGAATCTGACTCATTCTGCAGCTATGGCATGTATTTTAAATCAATTAGTCTCTGTAAAATAAGATCAAAGCTCTGATCTGTCTCAAGGATCTTTTACCCTTATCCTGCCTGGACTTGATGTATGCAATCACTGAGTTAAGTCAAAGAGTATATATTCTTTTAACATTCTCAGCTTCACCCTCTGGAGAAATGTGCTCATTTTTGGTATTGCCTGGTTCATGTTTGTTAGGGGAGAAAATTAGGAGTTTTTCTTTCAGTCTGTCCAAGCCCCTGATGTTAAACGATCATCAGCAGGGAACTACCTTAAAAAAAATTTGCCTTAACACTTTGTGTTTTCCCATTAAAACATAATCAGTCACCCTTCTGCTCCACTAAGGCAGCTTTTCTTTTCTGTGCATGCCTGAATGCATAAAGAGTTTGGAAGATTTTGACTTCTACCGATCCGTGCTTCAGTTTCCCTGTTTATACATTCATACATCTCTGAGCCAAACAGAACTATTGAATCATGCAGTCTGTTCCCCTGCCTAGCACAGGCCAGCTACATTCATCCAGTTATTTCATCCAACAGGGAGCCCAATAAATAGTCTGCATAAAAGTGATAACAATGTACTTCTTTTACACTGAATTTTAGTACATTAATTGCATGATATTAAACCTTTTAAGGCATTTTGAAATTTGTTGCAGAAATTTTATCCAAGAAGTGTATGCCATGCCAAAACCCAGTATTTGGTCATTCTGGGTCATATCTAATGTTAGAATCCTATTGCATAATCATTACTTCTCTGTTTTCAAAATTAGTCATGTAAAATGTTAATTGCCTATGATTAGATGCAAGAAAGGCACTTGAAAAAAGGGTATTATCACACCAATTAAAAACACAGTAATAATTTTGCCATCTACTTTCTGAACTGAATTTTATTCACACATCCTAGGTTTATTAGATCTGCAGGTCTTAGTAAATCCACATGCAGAGTTTATTTTGGATTAAAAAAGGTTTATCAAGCTCCGACACAGGTGAGCACTGTCTGTTAGCAGGCATTGCTGCCATGGCTCAACCAACGCTGGTTGTACTGACACAGGCTAGAATCAGAAAACTGTATGACTTGTTGAAAGAAGGATGAAAGCACGGAACTAAACCCAGAATATTTCAACCAAATTGATGCATTTTCTTCCCATGCACAGTGTGCTACAGATGTCTGTTGGTTTTAACTTTATCTGACACTGCAGTAGATAGTGTCATTTGCCATTTAACTGTCCTAACCCAGACTGAGGTACTGTTAGGTGTTGTTCTAATGTGCTGTAGCAGTATGCTGTAAATATCATAGTGATTTGGGAAAAATGTATATCAGTATTAATTTAAAATATTTTTCCTTTCAGAGGATATAGTTTTTCTTCACCAACTATTCAGAACCCTGTTTACTTTAACTGTATGTAGGTATGGTATGCTGCCCTCTGTGAGAACATTTTTATGGGGCCCACAAAACTTCCAGCTGTACTCTTTCTACCAAGTTTTTCCACATTTTGAAATGGCAGACACATTTTCTGGTTATGAATGAAAACATCATATTTTTATAAAATGACAAACCAATACTTTTTTTCTTGGAAAATGGAAGGTGTTAAAAATATATGCTGTATTGTTAAAAAATGTTCAACGAAGATGAATTATGTAGGTTAGGCTAGTCTGTAGAAGTTGTTCAGCTTGTGATCATGGTTTCTTCACACCTTCCTATTTCCAGAGTTTCAGTGATCCCTGAAATAGTGATGGTTACTTCTTAATGGGATGGCTGTGCTTCTTTACAAGAGATAAATATCAACATTCCTGATCTTATTTCCAAACAAATAGGGATTTCTTTGGAGGGAGAGGAGGGAAGGTGTTGAGGTTTTGGTTTTTTTTTTTTTTTTCCCCTTGAGATGTGGTGCACTTTCAAAAAAATGTGTGATCCCTTGGAAGTCTGCGAACACAGCTGACCACTTAGAGTACACCTTTTACTTCACATTAAGAAATCTGGTTTGTGCCTCTGAAAGAATTTGCTCTGTGCTGAGAACTAAAGCACAGGACAGGGTAACAAGCTGGAGATTCATTTCAAAAGCTTATACAGGAACTGAACAGAAGAAGTAGCACAGATAAGCTCAGAGGCTCATCTCTTTCCATGATTTTTTATTCTGAATGGATCCAGTTACAACAAACAGTAAACTGCCTCTGCCTTATGGAATGAAAAAAGGGGCTTTTAAAAATAGAGATGAGAAAAGTGAGTGAGCAAGGAAGGACCAGACTAAAGGAAAGAAGAACTCCCCTTATTATAGGTGTGGGGTTTTTTTTTTTTTTTTTAATGATAAAAATTATAGTGGCTCAAGTCAAAATATCTGAGGAAAAAAAAGGCAAGAGCTCACAGTCCAAGATGGTATGCTGGAAGAAATTTCTCTGACTGGTCCTTTTCTGTATTGGAACACAATTTTATGGTGATCCTGCTGAGCTTCTCATATAAAAACTATAGGCTGTCAAATAAGTGAAGAGAAATTTTTAAACATTGTTGGCTTCATTTTACAGGAATCTAAGAGGGCACAGGAATACTTGTTTCATGTGTGAAGAGAAAATGATGGTAATAAAACCTTTTTTCTGAATGGGGTTCTATGTCTGTCCAATGCCTGTCTAGGGAAAAAAAGGCAAAACTACCCTCTCCAGGATCATGATAATCAGCAAGACAGTTTTCCTTAGCTTTCTCCTAAGTGAAAATGCTTCTCTTTGGTATCTTTAAAAAAAGTCTTGTCTCACTTTTCTGCCATTCATTCCAGAAGAACAGATCAGAGGGAATAAAGAGTTTTCCATCCATTTCAGATTTCTTTCAAATTTAGTTCAGGGTCAAAATTCAGCATAATGCAAAGTAAAAGCTTATGAGATGTTAATCTGTTAAACACATCACTCTGTCCCTTGTTCTTCACTGAACCCTCTCCTGCTCAGTACTCCTAAGGTCAAGGAAATTAAAAGAAGTTCTTTTTGCAGCAGCTTGATTATCAGGACATTATTCATAGATGCTTAAGGATGTTTTCCTGTTGCACTTAATGCTGTTTATGCTGGGAGACTCTTCGTTGTTTTGGTCTTTTTTTTAGTATAGCATAGTCATACTACCCTTTCCTCTTCCTTCTAATGGAAAACCAGGCAACATAATTACTACTGTTAAAATGTTTTGATGCTATCATTGCCACACAGATGAGAAAACTGATATTAGTTTTCACTGCTGACTACAATGTTATTAAAGTTTTTTTTTTTTTAAATATGTTTTTCTAAAAGGTTTGATAGCAGTTTCATGCGCTCACAATTTTCACAAATGATTGCCAAGAAAAATATTTTCAAAACACTGAAAAAAACCCCAAACCTTAGGTTGAAAATGTTACATATATAGCCCCTATAGTTCAAGTGTATGGATGATGAAGTGTATGGAGACAATTATATTTCCAAAGTGAAAGCTAGAGTAATTTTGAGAGTACATACATTCTTTTCCTTTCTAGGACCTCGTCAGTAACAAAAAGTGACTGGAGATGTAATATCTAGTGTTAGCCTGAGAATATTTTTTAGCAATACATTCTGATTTTTTTCCCGTCATGTTTGTATCTTATGCAAACTTGGCAGATATATGTTAGCAGCTGGAATGGGGATTGACAGAAAGAGTTTGCTTTTTTTTTTTTTTTTTTTTTTAATATTTCCAAGCATAGTTTTCTTGCTCATCTCTTTTAGTTTTCATCTAAAATTGTTCATCTCTGAGCTTGCTTATTTTCTCCTCATGCTGTTACCGAATAGGGTATGAATTTTTGGGAGCCTGATACCAATGTGGTGGGTGGAAAGCGAATTATAGAATGGCTAGGTGGTATGGAAGAAGGGTCTCAGAATTACCTCACCCTCAGGCAGGAGGAGAGGAAGGAGAAAGAAAAATAAATATAAATTAACATATACTGTTTTTTAGAAGAATGTATTAAAATAACTATCCTTTATATTTGAAGAATCATGTAGGCAAGGTCCATAACTTAGGCTGAAGAGCACTGGAGAGCAACAGAAGAGTAATTAAGGGATGCAATCTGTTATTTGTGTGACTAATGCATGAATTACTTGGTCATCTGCAGCTCATTCATGCTCCTTGAAGCAAAGGCATTTGCTGGCTAACTATGTGCAGAGCTTCCTAGGTGATGAAGAGAAACTTTCCGCTTTGCCTGTATTCCTCGGCTCTAGTACAGTAAGCAAGAAAGAGACATGGAGTGGAACAATAAGCTCCTCCAAATGCAAAGAAAATAGATTTATTTCAAAGAGAAAAAGAAAAAACAATGAAAAAGCAGGAAAGAACTGCTTTAATATTAGAGGTAAGTTATAACTCACATTTTTTGGAAGTAAATAATGTGAAAAACCTGATCTCCAGTATTATCTTCAGCAAGACTCAATGGCTTTATTTTCCTTATTTTTCTTTTTTTTTAAAGAATAAGTTTTTTACAAAGTACTATCTCAAGAATACAAAATAACAGGGTTTCCATAAGTCTGCAAGAGCAAGAGCAAAATTTCTGGGATGTTTCAGCCCCGTAAGTAATACATTGCCCCATGCTAAAATTTTTAATTAAAGGTCATGGGTTTATAGCACTAGACCTTACTTTGTAAAAAAACTTACTAACATAGAAGAAAATTGTGAGTCTGTGATAAGAATGGGAGACAGTCCAAGTAGCACAAACAAATAATCTTTTCATTTTGATGGAACATCTAATCCTGGAAATCATTTTCAGGAACATTAAGGGTAAGAAAGCCTTCAGAAGCAGTCAATATAGCTTCACCCAGCTGAACTCATGCTTGATCAACATAAACTTTAATAATGAAATGACTATTCTGGTAGAAGAAGGGAAACTGGTGGACCTTGTTTACTTAGACTTCAGTTAGAACTTTGACACGGTCTCTCATAAGCTTCTCATCATGAAGCTATTGAGATAACAGGCTGGATGAGCAACCAGTGAGTTGGATTGAAAACTGACTGGATCATAGAATGATAGAATCCTTTGGTTTAGAAGGGACCTTAAAGGTCATCTAGTTCCAATCCCCCTGCCATGGGCAGGGACACCTTCCACTAGATCAGGTTGCTCCAAGCCTCATCCAGCCTTGCCTTGAAGACATCCAGGGATGGGGCATCCACAGCTTCTTTGGGCAACCTGTCCCGGTGCCTCACCATCCTCTCTGGGAAGAGTTTCTTCCTGATATCTATCCTAAATCTACCTGTTTTCAGTGTAAAGCCGTTACCCCTTGTCTTGGATGGCTTGGGCTCAGAGAATGCTGATCAGTGCCATGAAATCTAGTTGGACCCTAGTATCTAGCAGTGTATGCCAGGCGCCAACACTGATTTCAGTCCTTTTCAACATTTTTGTCAATGATCTTGATGATGACAGAGTGTGCCCTTAGCTGATAGGCTAGTGACTGGGCTACTATCCAGAAGGACCTTTACAGGCTGGAGAGATGGTCTGCCAGGAACCTTAACATGAGGAAGCCCAAAGTCCTGTATCTGGGGAGGGAAAAAACCAGACACCAATATATGCTGGGGATCACCCAGCTGGAAATCAGTACGGCAAAAAGGAATCCAGGGGTCCTGGCGGACACAAAGTTGAACATGAGATGGCAAAGTGCACTTGCAGCAAAGAAGGCTAATGGTATCTTGGGCTGCATTAGACAAAGCAGACACCAGGTTGAGGGAGGTGTTTTTTTCCCTCTGTTCAGCACTGGTAAGATGACCTCAGGAGTAGTGTGGACTCCTCAGTATAAGACAGACATGAGCATACTGGACAGAGTCCATCAAAAGGCCAGGAATATGATTAAGGCACTGGAAAATATCCCATATGAGGAAGGCCTATAAGTGCCAGAACTGTTTAGCCTGGAGAAGATGTTATACATAGGTATGTATACAAGTATCTGCAAGGAGGGTATAAAGCATATGGATTCTAGCTCTTTTCAGTGATGCTTAGTGACAGAACCAGAGAAATTGAGCACAAACTGGAACACAGGATGTTCTCTTTGAATATCAGGTATTATGTTTTCACTGTAAGTATGGCTGAGCACTAGAGTAGGTTGCTCAGGGAGGTTGTAGAGTCTTCACCATTGGAGTTATCCCAAAGTCATCTAGTCACAGTCCTGAGCAACTGACAACAGGTGGCCCTGCTTGAGCAAGGGAGTTGACCAGCTGATCTCCAGAGGTGCTTTCCAACATCAATCAGACTCACTGACTCTGTGATTCCACAATTCTGTTTTGAAAAACAATGTTCATTGTTGACATCCAAGTTTATCATCTGTTCTGAGTCCTCCTGAGGTAAGTGTGCTGGTTTTAGTCAGGACAGACTTAATTTTCATTAAAGTGTTTAGTGAGAGGCTATGTTTTGGATTTGTTTTCTCCTCCTCTATTGGAGGAGGTGGGGAGGTGAACTAGTCGCTCTGTCGTACTTAATTGCTAGGTGGGATTAAACCACAATGGTAAGTGACCGAAAAAACCTAAAAATTGGTTGTTCACCAGTTATCCCATAGTTTGTATATTTTCTCCACAGTGCTGCATGGAAAACACCCAGAAAGTGAGCATCCCTGAGTTTTGTCTATGCTCTGTCAAAATCTTTTTACTCTCCTGTTTTTAATATTTTGTGGAGATTAAAATTAAAATGGAGAACTGATTTTTTGAACTTTGTCTTCATATTAGATATTGAGGTAACAGGTAAGTTCCTATAAGTAGAGCTATTTCTCTTACTTTATAAATCCGTTAGAAAGATGACATCATACCGATGAAACAGCAATACTTGTTAATTAAGCATCAGGTAAAATTATTATCCTTATCAATGAAGAATGTAACACTTCAATCTTTAATAGCCTTTTTAATTCTACAGTCTCAATTTTATTGTTGGGAGAATGAAATAAAAAGCAATGAAATTACATGTCCAAGCTTATAAAAAAGTTCAACAGCAGAGCTTAAATAAAATGTAGGCATCCTTACTCCTAGCTTAATGGTTCTACTATTAATAGCTATCTGCTGTGCAGCAAGATATGAAATATCTGCAAGGCTTTTCTAAGACAAGTGTTGAATTATCTGGTTGCCCCCTTATAGTTCTACTGTTAGATTATATCTCCACAATAATATAAAACTTGTAGCTTGAATTACCAATATAATAGTGATTTGGCCATTATTCTGTTGGATTCGGAACTATATTGATGAAATTAACAAAAACTGACTACGGTGCAGCTTGCTTAGTTACCAGCAAGAATTCTCTTGATGAAAAGGGCTGCCTGAAAAGCACCCATTTTTCAAATGCACTCTCTTGTTTCCTAACTACCAGAGTACAAAATGCTTGGAAAACATGTGCATGGCCAAATATTTACACCTGTTCTGGAGCTGAATGTACTGATGGTTTACAGGTCAGAATTTGTCCATAAGCTTAAAGAACACAAATGGTATAGCTGTCCTGTCATACACGAGGTAACCTACTTGTGCTCATCATCCCTGTCAGGAAAAGGAAAACTTAAACTTATAAGTAAACAAATTATTTTCAGTAGACCACAAACATTCATAGACCCCCCAAGAAGTCATACTCTCACTCTATGTCTCCTATCTTAGAGGCCATATTTCCCATTCTGGTAGGTCATTGTTTCTAAGAGTGGAATGAAAGGTTTTCTGCAATAAATGTATGCAAATATTCATTATTTGTATCTGCAATACTGTCCTGCTTCTGAGTTAATGTTTAACTTTTCTCAGTCTCCCTTTTTATTTCCCCAAAAAATTTCTCTTATACTTTATATTATACTCTATATTTCCTGTGTCACCTCAGGATATTCTTGATCCATATTGATTGGGCTTGTTTATTATATAGGTTAAGGGAGAAGCATTTATTATACATATATTTTTTAAATCTTTGGGTTGAGCTGCAGGGAAGATTCATATTAGCAAAGTACAAACATGCCAGAACCAACTTTTCTTACGCAGAATAGTGTTTTCTCTGAGGCAGGTAAAGCTATATACACCTCTCTGAGGTGTGCTGCTGTCTCTAAATATAAGAAAGGGTATAGGATGAATGAAAGCACATTTTGATAAATCAGGAAAATATTTATTGAACCTGCTGCAGCACTGCATGCTGTGAATATGAGTAATGTTGTGACACAATGCCAGAAAATTAACTTGAACACTTTGAAGAGAAAAACTCTTCTCTAACTAGTCCTGGATTTGGGATTTCACAAATTCTGCCACAGATGTGCTACATTTTTCTTTCCCAAATAAAAGACTTGGGCAAGTTGGAGAAGAAGGTGGTCCATTAGAACTTAATCTTCATGCTGGGAAAAGCTGTGATAACAATAACTGCAAAGGTGTATCATTTTTATGTGAAACAAAAGCAGTATTTTTCAGGTATTGAAGAGATTCTGGAAGAAATAAATGTCTCATTCAAAGTAGTGAAAACTAAAGATAAATGGAAAGACATGTCTGGTTTAATAAGTAGACATTTCCAAATTAAACACTGCTCAGACCTTGATACACCTCTCTTCAAGAGTTTACTCAGTAGATGCAGACCTCAGGAAGAAATAAAATATTTGTTATGGATGTTAAATTTGAAATTCATGTATAAGTATCAGAGAAAATAACAACCAGTGGAATTCCCTACTTCAACTCATGCTACTTTCAGTTTTCTCTAAGATGAAAAAAGTAATCTGAGAAGGTAGTTATCTGGAAACAAGATTATTCCAAATGTGACATTTCTGTACATACTTTATCGTGTAATGGAACACAGTCATAGCAACAATGCCCATTAATTTCTTAGAACAAAACTGTAAATGTCATTCACCATAAATAGTTTCCTAAATGACCCTTTATGCTGCATGAAAATTTTATTTACTGAAAAGTTTTTATCAGCATGAAGAGGAATTATTCTTGATTTGAACTTTAAAATGTTTAAGAGGAAGAGGACACTAACTGAAGACACTGAGAAAATAGAGCAAATACCTTGGCTGGTATAAAGATGATTTCTTGAGTGTAAATTTTAATGTTATCAAGAACTTCATGAATTTTTATTGTCAAAAATCGGCTAAAACTCCATTCACTGTCACTTTGGGGGAAAAAAAAAAACCAAACCCAACAAAACATCCTAACTCTAGGGGAAACACATGTAGATTTCCTTATATTTTCATAAATTAAAGATGTGAGTATAGACATAGATAAGTTAGTTCTCAGAAACATTTTGGTAATCTTAACAGGCAAAGTTTCTTATCACATATATCACAATATTATGAAGAATACATTCCTTTGCTAAATAAATAGCAGTTATTCACCCCATTTTGAAATAATGAACTTTTAATTGTATTGACTGTCTTGTATTTTTTCATTAAAGGTATTTATCAATAGTGAACATCTGTAAGGACAGATTTTACATATGCCTCAATTCAACAAAATTCTTAACCCTATGCCTGGTTGTCTTTATTTTAGCTAAAAGACCTTAATTCTGAAACCAGAGATAGTCACTCTTT
>NW_010231686.1:0-1201 GCF_000690775.1 Eurypyga helias | reverse complement strand
CTTTCCTTTGTAAGGTAGTTAGTGGTAGCCTTTGTAGGTGTTATTGCATTATCCCTTTACAAAGAATTTCAGAAGTGAAGGGGAGAGATCAGAACCTGAAACCCTGGTGAGTTCTGGAGAGCAGGGCTATAAGAAGCATAGAAATCAAGTGATTACACTAAAATCACAAAACATTCTGTGTTACTTAGAAAATAAATTACTGTGTTTTCTATCTCTTTCAGATTTTAGAAGCAGGGATAAACAGACCTGATATGATAGAAGGATCTTTACTGGATTTGAAGATTGTGTAGGTGTGTGGTTTTTAATTAAGTAACTTACCTAAAGTGTTGCTCTCACAATAGTTGTGCTTCTCTCCTGCAAAACAGGGAAAAGAACCACTAGAGCTGAGACTGAGATAATGCACTTTTACAGCCTGTGATGATATCTGTCCCTGGTGATCCTTTCCTGACCTTTAAAGCAAGTTCTGCGAGGGTTGTGTTTATTCCACTGTTGGCCATAGGCCTTTTTTTTTTTTTTTTTTTGTGTTTTAGATAATGCCTTTTTATTCCCTCATATATTACTTATATGACATCTTTGTATATAAAAGTTTGGAGATTTTCGTTGTTGTTATGAATTATACCAGTTCACTCTCTGTTTACTCACTAGCTCATAAAGATAATGGAATTCTGGATGAGTTATTGCATATTTTTACTAGCTTTCCACTGGAACTTATCACAAAAAAATGCATAAAATAATATGCAACTGAAAATAGTGAACATGCAACAGATTTAGGATTTTTTTTTCTTTTTGTAGGAGAGGAGAAATCTTAATCAAAGTAACTTTCAGTTGTCTAATAACCACTAAGTTCATGCTTTCTCAGAAATCATGGAAGGCAGACAAAACCACCTGTGTGTAGGTTTTATTCTTTCTGAACATAAGAAAACCTGTAATTTTAACCTGAGAGCTTTCTTTTTACAGAGCAAAAAGAAATATTTATGGTCATTCATTATTCTGTAAAAAAGGTATGGCTAATCACATCAGCTGATGTTCAATGGAATTAATTTGGGCAAAATGAAATGGCCGATATTATGACAAAGAAAATATGTAAGTGCTGTGCCAACAACAGAGTTTTTCTGACAACTCTCTTAAGATTTGAGTTAATAAAGTCTACCGGCTTAAAACTTAAAATACATTGGTATATTTTTGAGGAATGTGGCAATTT
>NW_010231685.1:0-3978 GCF_000690775.1 Eurypyga helias | reverse complement strand
GGGAAGGGGAAGGGGAAGAGGAAGGCTGTGTGAGACAAATACAGTAGGGCCTCTCTTGTTAAAATAATTAATATAGTTCCAAAAACCTGCAGTTGTCATATCTGCAGCATTGAAACTGAAGCCCTGGATGAGAATAGTAAGACTGAAAATGTTCACTCAGAGAGGGTTCAAAATACCAAACTTTTCAGCAGATAGGTGCAATATTGCTAAAATTGCTTGATTTGTCCTTGAAGTACAAATAAGGACATAAAGTGGCTTCGAGCACAGATTTTCCTCTACTGGAAACAGATGTGTTATAATACTCATTTTTCCATAGATATTTTTAAAGTATTTAAAGAAAAAAGTGATTCAAGTATCAAGATGAAAATTTTGTGGTTTAATAGAAATTGCAAACTATGAAAATTATAAAGTATTTCAGAGACAAAATAGGTCATTTAGTAAAATTGTCAAACTACTGCACTATAAACTTTACCCTCAGTAGAAATTTTTTTCATAATTGTATCTTTTTGTAGTTTCCCTGTAGAGCCCTTTTTCTCCCCCCAGACTTAAAGCATACATTAATTTTCTAAATATGTGGCTTTTGTTCAAATCATTGAAATTTTTACTTCTTGAGCAGATAAAGGTAACTAATGGTCAACACTACCATTTGTCTTGCAGACAAGCTGAGAATGACAAACTAGTGTCATCTTTCTTAATTACTGTTTCACCTGGGTAGAGTGTAACGCTAAATGACATTTATGGATTAATGCTGTGTAATCTGAATATCCTGATGGGAATGACTTCAGAAAACAGACAGACTGAACGCAAAGTTCAGGGAAAGTGATATTACCCAGGGACTATCTTGGGCTTTCGAAAGACACTCCACAAGCACTAAAACGTAGTCTTTAAAGAGTATGCAAGTTTCAGTTTACTTGTATCACCCTGTAAAATTTTATCTGGTATGTGATGTTAACTGGGACAAACCCAGCTAAGACACTTCAAAGAACACTCCACACATATCTTTTCAAGTAGACTCAACAATCTGACGGCATACTATGATCCATTATGGCAGTACAAGTCACACAATTATCCTCCAGACAACATGTCATGCAGGTTACATCATGCAGTCCAGTACACAGCACAAGAGATAAGGGTTGAGTGAAAAGTCCCAAGCCTCTGTTTCAGCTAAAAGAAACTCTGCAGTCATAAAGCAGAGATTTTCAAAAAGTTCCTTGAATGCATACTTTTAAAGGTGCATTGTGCAAAGGGAGAACTTCCTTTTTAGAATGCATTTTATGTGGCACCCCATTGTATTAATCTTTGCATTACCTTGCAGGACCAGCTGTGACAAGTCTCAAAATGTATTGGCATCATGAAAGATGTCATTTTATTTCTATTAAGTTGAATTAATCCACCTGTTCTTTCCTGCTGGGATTTATACAAGGCAGTATAAGGAAAAACTCCAGCTACTTTAAACCTGCGGAGTGGAATAGAATGAACCTTGCTGTTACAGAGAGATTGCAATACTGAAAGTATCCTGAAATATTTTACAGTATAAAAGAGATGGACTCATTCCTAGAATGTAAAATCTATTTTAGATTTCCTATATTCAGTATCTTGGATGTCTATCCTACTTAACATTAGTTAGCTTGTACACAGATTTACATTTCAAGCACTATTAAGTCTTAAAAGCACAAAATAACTTAATAGCTGTGTTTTGGCCTCACTTCTAGATAATGGTAACAGTGCAGATAAGGAATAGAAACATTGTGGGAAAAACTGCTACAGTGGTTACACGGTAAATGGGAAGCTTTTGACACTGAAATCTGCTTTGCTGAAAGGTAAAAAAAAAAAAAAAAAAAAGAAAAAAAAAAAGAAAAAGAAAAAATAACCTGGACAGAAAAATGTGCTTCTCTTCTGTACATTTTTCAAACTGTAGAAGTTCAAACTCCCAGACAAATGTTAGAAGTAATTGCATCATAAACCCCTGGCATGTTATTTCACAAAATCTGAGAGTGTGGCTCAAATGAGATTATTAATACAAATCTTATTTTTTCTCCAGTACTTGGTTTAGAATAACTATATCTACATTCTCTCTGTTCAGTGTACATGATGGCTATCAATCATCTGCAGTCTGCAGGTCAATTCCAAAAATATTGGTAAATTTTAAATTAATTCAGTATTCTACAAAATACTGCAACTTCACTGGATAATTTTACTGTGTCTAAATATGTTTTTCTATATGTCCTGTTAGTGTGCTCATTCTTCCTTCCTGGTACCTTCCTTTTCATTTTCATGTGACTGACTTCATTTGATCTCAGCTCATGGGACATCTTTCTGTGTTAATTTGCTTTTATTTTTTTTGCTTAATTTTCCCATCTTTATGGGCAGCTGCTTGGATGGCTTTATACTTTGAAGAACAATTTTTTTATCATAGTTTTCATAACTTATTGATTGATTTTAACTTTCACTGTTGTACTGTGTTTACACGACAAGGTTTTGGTAGCAGGGAATGCTGCAGGGGTGGCTTCTGTGAGAAGATGCTGGAAGCTGACCCCATGTCAGACAGAGCCAATTCCAGCTGGCTCCAAGATGGACCCACCGCTGGCCAAAGCTGAGCCAATCAGCAATGTTGGTAGCATCTCTGGGATCATGTATTTAAAAAGGATAAAAAAAGCTGCTCAACAGCATCTGGGAGAGAGGACTGAGAATATGTGAGAGAAACACCTCTGCAGACACCAAGGTCAGTGGAGAAGGAGAGGGAGGAGGTGCTCCTGGTGCCAGAACAGACATTTCCTGGCAGCCCGTGGTGCAGACCATGGTGAGGCCGGCTGTGCCCTGCAGCCATGGAGGGTCATGGGGGAGCAGAGACCCACCTGCAGCCTGGGGAGGACCCCACACTGGAGCAGGTGGCTGCAAGACTTGTGGCCCCATGGAGAGAGGAGCCCAAGCTGGGGCAGTTTTGCTGGCAGGACTTATGACCCCATATAGGACTCACACTGGAGTAGGCTGCTCCTGAAGGACTGCACCTCATGGGAAGGACCCACGCTAGAACATTTTTTGAGGAACTGCAGCCTGTGGGAAGGACTCACACTGGAGAAGTTTGTGAAGGACTGTCTCCCATGGGAGGGACATCACAACAGAGCAGAAGAAGGTGAGGAGGAAGGAGAAACAGAGATAACATGATGAACTGACTACAGACCCCTTCCCCATAGCCCTGTATGGGGAAGAGGTAAGGAAGTCAGGAGTAAAGTTAAGCCTGAGAAAAAAGGATGGGTATGGGGAAGGTATTTTATTAGATTTGTTCTTATTTCATGTTATCCTGCTCTATTTAACTGGTAAGAAATTAAACTAATTTTCCCAAGTCAAATCTGTTTTGCAAGTGACAATAATTGCTGAGAGATCTCCTTGTCTTTATCTTGACCCACAAGCTTTTATTGTATCTTCCTTTCCTTGTCGTGTTGAGGAGGGGGAGTGATAGAGCAGCTTGGTGGGCACCTGGCAGCTAGACAAGGTCAACCCACCACAAACGTTGATATTTCTTCTTCATCTAAGGAGCAATCAAAAGCCCTGCCAGCTGAATGCCTCCCTGGAAATACTGTTTTTTCTCTTACTGAACTTCAAACTTCCAGGTGTTTCCGGACTCAAAGAATACATAATGTTTTATGAATGGAAGGCATATATACAGAGACATGATTAGGAATTATTCTGGTAATTCACAAAACCACAGAATGGTTGGTGTTGGAAGGTGCAATCACCTGCTCCAGCAGGGCCACCTACAGCCAGGTACCCAGGACCATGTGCTACCATCTCTGAGGTTATCTCCAACCTCCCTGAGCAAATTCATTTTTTTTAAAATGTAAGCAATTTTTAGAACATAGATTTGAACAGGGAAGAATGATAAACAGTACATTCAGCCCAACTTTATCTTAATTATTTTCAAAGCAGAAGGCCACTGTTAGGGCAATCCTCTATCTAGTCATAGAATCATAGAATCAT
>NW_010231684.1:0-9080 GCF_000690775.1 Eurypyga helias | reverse complement strand
ATCAGCTTGTTTAGGTTCTCCTGTGAGATCATGTGTAACATGATAAAAAATTTTAATTCTGTGCATTCTCTATCTAGATGCCAAGGAACTAATTATGAATATTAGGAGAAAGAAGCTTTCAAATTCAAAATTTACATTTAATCTAATCTTCTGTACACTTATGTATTCTCATTAAATATATTAATAATTCTCCACCTTAGTCTGGAGGAAGAAAACAACAACTGCCTAAGAATTTAACACTAGTCTTTATAAAATCATCATTTATACAACAGATTCTGGAAAATGGTTTTTACAGAGAATGTAAGTGAACTTTTAAAAGAGGTTCAGGAACTCAGCTGAAGACTGTTTGAAAAAAATCCCAAATGTGAACAAATAATTACTAACAAAATGCAGTGAATAATTTCTACTCACTTCATACTTATTATTATTTCATCATAAAACCAAGATCATGAGAAGAACATGAGTTTATATAGCTCAGATTTGAAACTATGTTCACGTACTTTGCAGATAATGAAATTCATACTTTACCCGGAAAAGAGCTGAGACAGTCTGGAAAGACGAACCCTTCTTCTTCCCACCCTTCTTTCCACCACCAGCACCACCACTACTAGACTCTTCAAAAGCAAAGAATTTTTTAATGTTGTCTTTTTTGTTACATCTTTAGATATCATAGATGTTGGAAAAAAAGATTAGAAAACTAACCTGTTTCAGCTCCACCATAGGAGGCAAAAAGTAAAGCCAATGTCTTCACAGATGATTTCTGGTACAACCCAATGACAGTTTCATTCAGGGGGTCTTTGTTCTTCTCAAGCCATCCAGTGATATTGTAATCCACTGTACCAGCGTAGTGCACCAGGGAGAAGTGGGCCTCAGCCTTGCCTTTGGCAGGCTTGGGCTTCTGGAAGTTGCTGGACTTGCCCAGATGCTGATCATAGAGCTTGTTCTTGAAAGAGGTGTCAGTTGCCTTGGGGAACATGCACTCCTCTTCCAGGATGGAGAAGATGCCCATGGGCTGGAAGATAGTACAATAAAGAGAGAATGCCTGTAGAGTAATACGATCATGGCTCGGTCTTAAAGAGAATATAGTAAAAGACAGGAAGCTGATAAACAAACAAATACGCTTGCCATGAAGAAAAATTCTTTCTAAAATATTAGATTAAAAGATTCGTGTGTTTTACTTACACTGTGGGACAGTGATTCAGGAATGACTTTATGAAAAAAAAATGTTACAAATGAAGGAGAGAAAGATTATATTTTAAAATATCTTTCATAAAGGTGTCCATTGCATATTTACTTCATTTTCTATACTTTTAATCAACTCCCTAAATTATATGGAACTACAAAAAAATTCTTTCAGTTTCATCCACTCACAGGTCATGCACTGACTGTACTGGTCTGTACTTACTTTGCTATAAACCATGTAGAAAAAAGTATTGTCCAGGTTACTTTATTACAGAAATATAAGAAAACATTTTTATTTCACTTGTAAGCTGTTCTGTGCTTTTGGAAAAAAAAAAAAAAATCTTTTAATCAAACAAGTGGCGTTACCTTCCACACAGAGCTGTGTGAGGAATACCTTTCATAGTTATCTGTGGACTTCATTGTAACTCTAATACATAACAAGCATAATACTTACCAAGAGATATTTCAACAACTAAAACCAAATGTATGAAACTAACCACGAGAGACCTTTCTTTGAATAACATTTAAACTTTTTCAATTTAAAATTCTTGAAAATACAACATAATGTAAATTAAAAATTTACTTTCTCAATGAGCTCAATGCAGGCAGCCAGGTCCATCCCAAAGTCAATGAATGTCCATTCAATTCCTTCCTTCTTGTACTCCTCCTGCTCCAGCACGAACATGTGGTGGTTGAAGAACTGTTGCAGTTTCTCATTGGTGAAGTTGATGCACAGCTGTTCCAGGCTATTGAACTTTCAATGGAAAAAATACCCATCATCAACATTCACAGTTCTTGATCGTTCTCAACCCTTTCTAAAGCTCCCCAGTTAAAACACAACTGTTTTAGCATGACTACACCATGGCAGGACCTCTATGCAGCTCCCCAAACAAAACCCACCTGATTAAAATCAAAATTTTTTCAGAGCAGATGTTCCTAGTGAATCTCCTAGAGTTCATTGAGTACTTCGGCATATTTTCATTCAGCCCAAAAGAAGAGTGTATGTCTTGGTCTCCAATTTTTAAATGATGTCTTTGATTAAACACTTACCTATTAATTTCTTGGTCCTTTAAACAACTTGCACATCTTCAACCTGTTTTATGATTTTCAATGGATCTCCAAATTCTAGTTTTGCTCTAGGAGCTCTTATATAAAACTTTTGTAGTTAAGTTGGGTTATTTTAATCATTAACATTAAGATCAAACTGTTAAAATATGACAACATATACAATTCTATTTGCTACTTCACAAAAAGCATAACTATGTTCTTGTACTGATGAGGCTTTTGAGGATTTTGCTCAAAAGAAGATGAAGGATGTTTTTCCAGAAAATTGCAAATGACCAACATGTTAAACCTGCAGAAGAGTATTACTTGAAAGTCCTCTGATATAGCAGTCTTCCCCTGTAAGATCAGTCCTCAAACCTGGAGTCCTTACATCAAAGATCTCAAAGCCAGCAATGTCCAGGACACCAATGAAGTACTGTCTGGGCTGCTTGGTATCCAGCTGTTGGTTGATACGAACAACCATCCACAGGAACATCTTTTCATAGACAGCCTTTGCGAGGGCACCTACTGAATTGTTCACCTAAAGAAGAAAATGAAAACAGTATCTGGAGCAAATAATAAGGGATAAAAGTCAGAGATTCCCAGTCACCAACTGGTTGTTACCTGTTGCACAGTTTGACCTTTGGTCACATATTCATTCCCAACCTTTACTCGGGGGTAGCAGAGGGCCTTGAGCAGGTCTGCTGAGTTGAGACCCATCAAGTAGGCAGCTTTGTCAGCGACTAAGTACAAGGACAAGAAGACAGAAAAATTAAGACCAACAAGACATACAGCACTTTGAGTAAAGAACCCTTTCCCAAGCAATATTGAATTTCTGAGTTCAATATTGAATTTCCAAGTGCAATATTCAATGTCGTCATAAAATTCTGTTTACTGGATCTCAGAAGAAGAATGACAGCCATTAAAAGAAAATCAGCTTTGCTTTGAAACTTTTTAGGGCAGTACACCTAAATGCTATTTTTGTTTTCATAGAAGAATCTAGGAAGAATGTATTTATTAAAAAATCATCCTGAGCGGTGAAGTTCAACACTTCAGTCCAGAGCTAATTAATAGCTGTAAGCCAGGCAACAAACCACCAAAGTGTTAATAGGTTGGCCATCTGGGTGTAGTCCAAAATATACATTTATTTACTTGAGCTACCTGTGTTCTTTGTCAGCAGCTATAAACCTAAAGGGGAATGCATTCCAAAATTAGAGGTAAAAATTAAGAACTGCCCCTTTCTGGAGACTTATTGTTATGTCATAGCAGAAAGGCATATTCATTCCTTCAGGATCAAATCCTAAAATTCTGTTTTGAATCTGTTCATCTGAAAGCATTGGCTGGAAGAAGTTGACAAGGCTTATTAATTTTAAACTTTGTATACATTATACAACATTTAACTGGTTAAGTAATCAACTGAGAAGCAGAAATCTAAGTCAGTTGTTCTCTAGCACAGTGTACCTATGCTTCACTTAGAATGAGGTACAAATAATACAAGTGTGTAGTGACAGTTATGGGTTTGAATCTCCAAAGGTGAAGAAAGAAATTGAAGGAATGTTACCTTTATCTGGGCAAAATTTCAAAATAACATGTTTTATGAAGGAGAAGTTCTAATGTTGAACTTAATACCTCCATTTTCTTTAAAAAAGCAACCAGAAATATATTTTCTGAAAAATATTTCTTTTCTCAGAAGCTTTTTAATTTAATCCCACTGAGCAGGCTGGGCTATCCAGAACTGTGGTAGTCCCGGTAAGGATTATGACACATAGGCAATTTTTACCTCAAATAAAGACTAGGTAGTAACTGAAAAAAATTGTGTATTTTTCATGGCAGTTTAATGCCCATATACTAGCTCACCTAAGCACTTTTTACACATATCTACCGTTCTCTTTCTCCATCTTCCAAATAATGAATTTTTATTACTACTTCTACTTATAACAAGTCAGCCACAGACTTTGCTAATACCTTCTGTGCCATCTGGCTCTGCCTGCTCCTCTCGTTGTTTCTGCTTAAACTTTAGGTTGCCATAGTGCATGACAGCTCCTGTCAGCTTGTAAATGGCTGTTTTTTCATCAGCAGTGAACCCCAAGATGTCAATAGCACTCTGCAAGAGGAATAATGAAATAAAAGCTTTGTTTGGGAGAGATGACAATAGGTATAACATTTTTAATTGTTACTTACATCTGTAGCCATCAGCTCCTCCTGGTCATTAATGCTGGCAACAGTGATCTCACCTTGACTCACAAATGAGTAGTCATATGGGTTGGTGGTAATGAGAAGCATGTCTGAAAGTAAGTAGATGGGACATGCAGGCAAGTCGAGCAAGTAAAAGTGTGAGATGATGTTCAGCAATCTTCCTCCAGCGTAGTCGTTCTCCTTACCTATGAGCTCTGGTTTCTTGTTGGACATGATCTGATAAAATATGTGGTAGCTTCTTTCTGCCTTGAGCTGGAAAGTGACTCTGGACTTCTCCAGCAGATCTGGAGGCAAAATTTAACCAGAAACAACAACAACAACACCCAACCAACCAACCAAAACAAAAAACCCAACCAACCAACCAAATAAACAAAAAAAATAAAATAAAAAAAAAAGAAAGTAGGTAGAAGATGGGAAGAAAACCAGCAAAGGCAGCGTAGATGGTTGGGTGAAAAAGTTTGTGGATAAAAGGGTGAATGGATGGATTGTGAAAAGTTCAAGAAAGTGTCTTACATGTTTCAATATCAGCAGAAGCTAGTTTTCCTGTGGCACCAAAGTGAATTCTGATGAATTTACCCTTCAAAGGAATAGAAGTGTCTTAAGATTTACATCATAAAAATATATCTGAAATGAAGAGTTCTGCCATTTACTCCACTGGGCAGAAGATTTCTACTTAGATATATTTTCTTAAGAATCAGCTATAATTCCACCATTGACATAAAATCACCTTTTACATTTTTGTCCATGAAAATAATCAACAGCACCACAGTTGTATATTTTATACGTTGAATTTAAAAATGAGAAGGAATGGGTGGATTTCATTGCCCAAAATTTTCTAACTATATTCTTCATACAGGGAGCCGCCACTTTAATGACATGGAAATAGCCATTTAGCTAGTTCAGCTGCTTAAATCTGTCTTGCTATCAAATAAGCCATTTCACTTTGATTAATTAAATATGACATAAAGCAACTATATTATTCAAATAGAAACTCTCTCTCTCCCCACCCCCCACTGTTCCTTTCACCCTCTCCCTCCTTCTTCCACTCCCATCTCTCTCTCTCGCTCTCTCTCCATCTTTCATTCTTCCTTTTCTTTCTCCACCTCTCTCTTTCTCATCTTTCATAAAATCACAGAATTGTTTAGGTTGGTAGGAACCTTAAAGACCATCTAGTTCAAATGTCCCTGATGTGGGTAGGGACACCTTACACTAGACCATGTTCCTCGAAGCCTCATCCAGCCTGACCTTGAACACTTCTAGGGATGGGACAGCCACAGTTTCTCTGGGCAACCTATTCCAGTGCCTTACTACCCTCTCCAGGAAGAATTTCTTCCTCTTGTTCAATGTAGAACTCCTGGCTCTCGATTTAAACCTGTTACCACTTGTTCTATCACTACATGTAACCACCCTTGCTTTCTTCTTGACATTTTGTCTGTCTGTCTCTTAGCTGTTCTTAAACCATGTAATATATTATAGCAGAAATTGCATGTGATCTGTTGTTTTAATTTGCTTATCAATACAAAACAGATTTACTTTTGTTTATGGAACAACTGGTTTTGAAATCTGGAGAATTACTTTGGGGATAAGTGGTTAGTCATTACAAGAAATTTCAGTCTTACTCTTGAAAAACACAATGCCTGAACAACAGAAAAGTATGACTGCCATATATCACTGTACACTATTTTTTGAGGAATCATTTGATTAAACAACTTACAAAGCGTGAGGAGTTGTCGTTCCTCACTGTCTTGGCGTTTCCAAAGGCCTCCAGCAGCGGGTTGGCGCTGATGATTTGGTCCTCAAGCGTTCCCTGAAGGATTGTAATTATTGCTGGTTCTCATTTCCAAGAATGTCAGGAACAACGAAAAACATTGATTCAAGTTATTTTCTAGTAATTTGCCTGCATTTTGCCAGACTGCTCCTCTTTCTTCTTATCCCCACTTGCTGCAATTGTTGCAAAGTACTGGATGACACGCTTTGTGTTCACAGTCTTCCCTGCACCAGATTCTCCACTGTCAGAACAAAGAGAGAAGCAGAGAATGTGTGGTCAGGCAGGGTGTCCCCTGGCAACTGGCAGTCCTGCAGGGACCCAAGAGGAGAGTGTACATACGTGATGAGGATTGACTGGTTCTCACGATCTGTGAAAGAAGCAGAAATACAGTACCTCAAACTCAATGAACAAAACAGAAATAATGAAATGTAGTCAGGTACATTTAACATTTTGAACTCCATTATGTCACAGTGACAAAAACACCCAAACCAAACCAAACCAAACCAAACCAAACCAACCAAACCAAACCACACCAAAACAAAACAAGACAAAACAAAACTAAAGTGAAAAACCTCCACAGCACCTCTGTGAGTGCAGGGCTGTCTTTTACTTAAAATTGAAGAAACAATCATGTGAAGATATTAAAATGCACAATAGTATGCATCAGAACCATGAAAAGCTTTGAAAAAGTCTCCTCATATCACTAAGACAGAGTATCCCTCCAGAGAATTTCCTGGTACAATCCTTTTGAGACAGATGGAGCTGCTCACCAGTCAGCATGAACTGATAGGCATTGTCAGAGATGGAGAAGATGTGTGGAGGGGCCTCCTGGCGCTTCTTGCCTCGGTAGGCCAACACCACCTCGGGGTTGTACACTGGCAGCCACTTGTAGGGGTTGACAGTGACGCAGAAGAGACCCGAGTAGGTCTGTGAGAAAGGGAGACAGCACGTTGGCTTCCACTTAGCCTGGCAGAGCAGTTCCTCCTAGCTACCCAACAGAAGACCAATGCTGGTACTTACGTAGATCATCCAGGCTGCATAACGCTCTTTGAGGTTGTACAGCACAGCGGGTTCGTGGAGGTGGGTCATCATGGCCATGTCCTCGATTTTATCATACTTAGGAGGATTCATGGCAAAGATTTGATCTTCCTTCACTGTCAGAGTCTGGAGGAAAAAGGAAATACATACATGTCAGCTAAGAGCGGAAAGCAGAAATCAAATAGTGACCTGGAGTGTTGTTTCTTACTCACCTCTCCACCTTCAGTCTTGACAGTGACCTTCCCTGATTCCTTGCTTTGGATTGTCCCTTTCACAAAGGATTCCTTAGGATGCACCACAAAGACGGATGTCTTGGCATCAAAAGGCTTGTTCTGAGCCTCGATTCTCTCCTTTTCTGATTTCCGGAGGTAAGGAGCTGCCTCCCCAAAGACAGCCATCTCAGAGTCTGATGACATGGCTGCACTTTATGGAGGGGTCTTCTCAACAGCAATAACCTGGGAGGAACAGATATGTTGCTCAAATATGTCAAAAATTAAGCACTTGTTAGTAGAAGAAAAAATGGGGAAAGATCCTATATTAATAATATTCATAGGGTTTTTTTGAAGTAATTGTTTATTTTCACATTCGTGTGATTCAACATTTATTGAAAATGTGAGAATCATACTCTGGAAGATCATTTGGCTTAGGGTCTACTGTAGTGAAATTGCATTTGTAATAATCCACTGTCAATTAGTAGTCAAGTATTTAGGCATTGTATTGTGGTGTTAGGAACCACAAAATTCCTTTCAGCTGTTTAGGCACTCTTTTAAGATTCACTTGAAATTATTATAATGTAGTTTCTTCCCAAGTGATACTAATTCTGAAAGCTCAGAAGGTTCATACATCACTGTGTCAAGTGGCATACATACAACGCAAGCATCTTAATAGCTCAATTTCAGTCACTAAAACATTGTATCATTTTATTAATGAAACTATTATTTTAGTGAGTTCTTTAATCCAGTCATAAATAGCTACAATGTCTGTCAAAAGAAGAGCAATGCTGTTCCAAACACACTAACATAGGTCCATTTCTACTATTGCCTTTTACATTAAAAAAATAAAAAAAGAGAAAGTTTTAGAAGAAAACAAAGTTAAACACAAGCATTTGAAGCTCAACTCAGGAATTTAAAAAATAAGGAATTTTAAAACTAGTATTATCTTATGTGATTTTTAAAACATTTATTTCCCAGAAAAAAAACGTGGACAGCTTAGAAATTATTTATTTATTTTTATCCTAGAGAGACACACCCCTTATATACATGATATTTTTAATATTATATTTGTACAAAAATGAGAGAGTAACATTATAATTCTTTATTTCTTCCTACAGTAACAGGTGGTGACTTACAGAAGAGGAGGGCTACAGGTTCCGTTTTTTTGTGAAACAGAGAACAGGCAGAGTAGTAAGGGGAACAAACAACAGTGTTCAGTTTTACAGAGATGACAAGCAGAGCTTCATTGCTTGAGTTACAGCTCTTTCTACTCTTACTTCTTTAGTAATTTTGTGTCAAATTTTGGATAAAATAAGACTTTCATTCAAATGCTGGGAAGCCAGCATGCCTCGCCTCTTGTTAGGTCAGTTAAGCAGAAGTGAAGAATATCTCCACGGGGATTTTCTGGTCTGCCATCAGTGGTCAGAGACCTCAAACAGAGCCACTTAAAGACTGGACCAGATGATCTTTTACGGTTCCTTTCAGCCTGGGCTGTAACTCACTTGAAACCTTACCAGCCTTGGTCACTGCTCCACCTTCTACTGCAACCACACTGGGTTTGAAAATATAGGGTAAAACAGTGACTCAGCCATTCAGAAATCCCACCCAAAAGAACCTTTCTCTGCCCTCTAAGAATTAAT
>NW_010231683.1:0-8612 GCF_000690775.1 Eurypyga helias | reverse complement strand
AAAACTGTTATCAGAAAACAGAAAGAAGTTCAGAATAATTTCATGAAACACAAGCATACAAGTATGGACACGTTCTTACTCCCTCATGTGAATAAAAGCGAAAACTTGACAACTATATTGAGAATATAGGAAAGGATTCTGGATTTTTTTTAAATCCTAAACAAACACGTACGAAGGCTGATGCTGTTTTAAAGAAAGTAATGCAGTCAATTCCACAAGTTACATTACTATATTATTGTAAATATTTAACTGTGCTAATGCAAATATTATGAATAGAAACATTCTTTTAAACATTCCAGAATATTAAGTTATTTAATATGTTATGGCAGCCTTCCCTTGGAGCCAAAAGCATTGATAAACTAAGGAAGTGCAATATTCTTAGTATCAGTATCCTGCAATTGTAGCTGCGTGAAGTACTGTAAGTGCATTGATTACATAATTAAGTTTTCTACTCTGATCTTCATATCCCACTTTCTATGGTCAAGTTAGACTGGAAACAAACAGAACACCCCACCCTACCACCACCACCACCAAAAAACCCAACCCACTAAAAAGAACAAACAACGGAACAACCAATTTAAGGCACTAATTAAATTCTCAGTTTATTCTTATTGTGTTTATTTCTATGTAAATCATCTTCTCAAGAACAGCATGTACTGGCTGGTAAGATCACTAAAATGTCAATTTGCTCCATATAACTATTCACAGATCCTGGTGAAAAGATTTCATGAAAATACACAACACAATACTTCAATCAGACTGTAAACGCTCACACTATGCATTCAGAGGGCATTCTTACACACACGGCAGTGAAGTGTGCCGTGTAAGATGCCCTGACCAGACGACTGGCAGAGCTGCACAGACAAGAGGAGTGTAAGCCAGAAGAGGCCAAAAAGCTAGCTACACAGAAAAGTCACTTTCACGTTTGCATGAAAACAAGCTGATGCCAACTTCAAGTTCCCAGGCTGACTACCTGAGATAAAGGTTTTAAGTGCACCATTAGAAACAGCTTCAGACAAAACAACTTGCATGAAATACACTCTTTTGGTTCTTACATATTTTGAAATTATTTATTAAAAAATTAAAAAAAAAAGGTGAGGGATGTGTGGTGGGAAATTCCAGTATTTTTCCTCTTATATAAACATATATCATGACTGTATTTAGAAATAAATTGCCATTCAAATAGAAGTGTATAATATATTAAAATACCTAGTTTCATTACTTGCATCAGATTACCTTGAATGTGCCAGAAATTTGGAAAAATTAGCAAGATCAGCAAAACCTTTTTCTTAAAACAGTATAAATCCAGCAAGCTAACTAGCCTATACTCTATTGCCTCTAGTTACCGTTTACTCCATTTTTTCAGGTCTTGCCCATTCTAGTTCCTTTCTGGCACTGTTCTTTTCACACAGAATAAAAGCAAGGTGAAGCAGTTACAAGCCTTTTTCTTTCAGCTGCTCCTGAGTTTGTCCACTTCAGATAAATATGACAGATGAAGAAGCAAATACACCTAATACGAGGCCTAATTCCACCAAAGGTAGTTCAGTGTTTCAAGAAACTCTTCCACCAGGAGTCTGGCCAGTGACTTTTACCAGTGATGTATTCTGATGTTCTTTAGAACCTTACCTGCAAATACTTAATGATGGAAAAAAAACTGCCTGGAAACATGTTATCTGCATTCTGATGGACCATTGTTAGACATACATAATGATACTTATATACACATCTAAATACATATGCAGCATCTTCCAATTTGGTATTTCAGAATATCAGAAGAACATGAAGAAATGGGGTTTTTCCTCCAATACATCTGCTTTTTCTTTTTTTACTGTAGGCAATTCAATTCGATTGCTGGGTATGTACACTTTAAGTGTGTCATGGAAAGTCTCCAAATTCCAACAGCATAATAATAAAAACAAGAGCTTAGAAGAAGCACCTGGGTGACTTGTCCAATTATCCTCAGATAACTGAGCTATAAACTCTTATATTTCATAAACCAAATGCCTCTTTGTCCTGACTGCTCTTAGTGCAGTGGTTGCTCTAGGGCCTCAACATAGTAATAATAAATCTTTTCTTAGTTTTCACTAGAAATTTATTTTTAGTCACATTTTAGCAAATCAGTTTTGTGCCAGTATCAGCTTTTAATGTAAATAGTTCTTTTCCTTTCCTTGAATTCTGTCTTCCTGACTTATTTAAAGGCAGTGCACAAACTTCATCTGCTCCTTTTGTAGGCTGAACAGCTAAGAGAGAAGACTCATAGGTTCAGCTGCTTATTTCCATTCCAGCAGACATTCTTTGCACCTGTTAATTACAGCAACTTTTTTGTACCTTGTCCAAAACTAAGGAACAGAGTTTCAAGTATATTCAATATATTCCACAACCCTATCTAGCTAGGTATGTCTAATACTCTCTCTCTGCTTTCAGTGAAGATTATAATAACTATGTTTTAGAGAAGTATTTTATCATGTTTACATTTTTCTTTATTTGTGGGGTACCCAGGCATGTTTCTGAGTGATACTCCAAACAATGAATTCCTATATTTTGTTTCAGGTTTTCTCTAAGGTTTTTTTTTTAGCCTATATTTCATTTCATGTTTAAATTAGCATTTTTCAATTTGAATATATTTTTTAAATTCAAGCAATGACAAAATTAATATTTTTAGTGCCAAACCTGATTTTTAACAGATTTACATTCAAGAACTTTTAAAATAAAACTATTTTAAGTATTTTTTAAATGCAGGCATTTACTGAAGAGGCAGAAAACAGCATAGTAAAGACAAGGAAAAAAACCAAAACAAACGAGTACTTACGGTCTGTAAGACTAGCAATCCCTGCAAGAGTAGTGATGGGAACATGAGGCATATCCCCATTCATCCTGAAGTTCTGGGATAGTAGTGCCTACACAGATATTTTAGTTCAGGTGCCAGCTATCATTACTTCCCATCTCCCAAGCACTAAAAAGAAGAACAAAACGAAATGAAAATTCTCAGTTTACTTATTTAGAATTTTGAAGTCGCTAACAAACGAAACACAGACCACACCCTCAGCAGCATAGTAATAAGTTTTGTCAAGAGTGGGTAGAACAATATATATTTTAGATATCAAATGGTATTAAGCAAACAAAAGGCAAGCGTTTGGTCTCAGAAGCAAAGCCCTTTACCAAAAAAGATGCAAGGTAAGGCAATGAAAAGAAAATTTGCTCAGGTTATAAATTGGTACCAAAACTTGTTATTTCATACTGCAGTGGACAGCACTTAATGCATAATCATTTTAAGTCATTAGCTGCTATATTTACTTCCCAGTTTTGCAGAAGGTAGTATTTTTCATCTGAGAAGCTGCTAGCAAAAACAAAAGAAGTAACTAACAGATGCAAAAATCAAGTAGTAAACAAAATGTCAAAACCCAAAATCTTAGTACATTTTAAAAGTATTGGCTATTTCAAAATTGATCTGAAAATATCTCTTTAATGTTAAATACTGTCTGGTCAAAGTACTACCAGAAACTGTATCATCCTCTCCACAAAAAGAAAAGGTTTAGCCACAGCTGAATTAGCTCATTTATTTCCCATAAAACAGCAAAGTTTATATTCAACTACTGAAAAAAGGAATTTGTTCACTCAGTTTTCACTAACTACAAAGACCCCAACTATAACAAATTCCACATTGCTAAAGAAAAAAACCAGAGAAGCAAAGGTCATCACAATAATTTCAACCGCAGTTCCAAAACAACAAAAAATTACAAAGATCACACATTACACTCCAACATTATACTAATGAAATCACAAAAACTGAACATGATATTTTATGAAGGCAAACAAAATAAATGAAGTAATCTGATATATATGTGGTTTCCTACTGTAGACAGGCCCCTGTGTTAACAGTTTGGGGAATAGTAAAAAGACTTCTTATACAATACATACAAATGCTATTCTATATATAATACATAGAAAGCAAAAGTTCTCCGTCATTTCCTCAGTAATTTTACCTCATTCTTTCTTATGCCACACAATGGCAATATATAGGACACCACTACTAATAAATACGTATAGATTGCAAGCAAGACAAGGAAACCAAATGTTAAAAGTCTTTTTCCTGCTCAAAGTTTTCATGAATCACTGAAGTTTTCCTATCTCCACACAACTGAATTCTTTGAAAAAAATACCAACACTGAGGTTAAATAGGACAGTGAGTTGACTTCCTTTGCTGCAGCTGCCACAGTCTCATTCTCACCATTAATTACGGTTGTTTGTTAAAAATATTGTACATTACAGCTAGAGAAATCTGGTGGAGGAAACTGCTACAGATAAATATGCAGTGTGGGTTGTTGTGTTTACATTTTTTTTTAATCCACGAGAAAAACTGCCTTCAAACACCCAGGTAAGTTACAAATACTACTCAATACTCAAGAATTTTTACCCAAAATAGATTTCAGTGGTTTCTTAGTTCCATAAATAAGCAGTAAAAAGAGGGGAGAGGTCCAAACTTTTCCCACACTGAGTGTGCAACAGCAAACCCACAGAAGCTAACACTTTTAGAATTTTTCATTAAAAGGTATGTAATTAAACAAAACAACAAACACCTTTCACACATAAATTCTGTGTACAGTAAAAGGGTCACGTCTGATGATCTCTTCTCTCCTGACTGAAACTGCACCGAAGTTAGCTAAGGCCACATCACTAGTCGGTACTATTGGGTATCCTGTATGTAACACAGAAAAACCAAACCAAACCAAAAACTGTAAACATCAGAGGTGGTCACTACCAATTCAAGTTCTTTCCTGGTATTACTGCCACAATAATTAAATTATGCAGATACTCACTGGGAAAAGTTCCTCCACAACATGTCACTCAAATCAGAAACCACCTCCACTGACACATGGTAAGAAACCTGAACTGGCAAGATCCAGACCTGAGCGTGGAGCAAGTGCAGTGAGCCAGGATGGCCAGGGGAAGACAAAACTTTCTAAGAGAAGACTAGAAGGGGTTGGTTTGTTTAGCTAAGAAGAAAGAGGTCAAGAGGGGATATGGTTGCTCTCTTTATGGCAGTCAAGGAAGGTTACAAAGGAAGAATGCTTCAGGGTAATACAAACACAACCATAAACCGGGGGCACGAATGCAAACAAGAACAGAGCTCACCATCAGAGCTGCCACTTTCTGGAACAGCCTTCTATTAGAGATAAGCAACACCATCACTTTAAAGGTGGATCATACACGTGTTACCACAGGGAACAGGAGGTGGTTGCCAGCACCAGCTGGAGACTAAGCACGATTCAAGAAGATTTTGACTCTTACACTATGAAGTTTTTATAAGTTTGATGATGTGAGTAAATAGATGAGAGTAAACAAAGACAAACAGAGACTAATGGGATTAAGTGATAGGATTAGTTTATACAACAAACACAATATGAAGACACCACATAGGAATATCTGGGTCCATACACTACATCTGCTGTGTTGAGAGCAAAACTGCATCTGTTACACAACCGGCAAACAAGGTGGGAATCAATTCCAGAACTAGAGACTGAGATCCAGTGAAACTAGAATTCAAATTTACTCAACTGAGACTGAGATCCAGTGAAACTAGAACTCAAATTTGATGTCACTGAAAACATTAGTAAACTCACTCATTGAAGGAATTTAAAATGGCAAGCAGTTAGGTGAGAAAGCAGACAGCTCAAGATGCACAAAGTTCTTTCACACAAAACACCAGAACAGCACGCACCGATTACTGGCTTGATTGACAGACAAGTTCTGTTGGTTTTGTTTTTTTTAATTTTTTCATTCCCCAGTTGTAACAAGTGTTAGAAATACTACACTGTAGCAGCTCACAATTAGTCAAGAACAATCAACATTATTGAGTATTTAGAAAATTTTACATTATCAGCTTTGTACAATAGCTATTACCAGTAGCACAGCATTTCTGCCTCTACACTGAAAAACTGAAACTGTTAGTTATATGAGTTGAATTAAGGAAATCAAAGAACTGCCACAATGGAAAGCTTTTAAACAATGCATCAGACTGTAGTATAGCAATTCAAAGATTGTATCCAATTTACATATATGCAAATGAGGTCTTGTATAGTCAGTATATCTGCATTTTCTGTAAAAGAAACAACAGATATCATTGAAGACATTTCAGGGAGGAAGAAACTACAGTGCATAAAGTATACAAAAAAACCAGAGTGAAAGGAAACCAGTGAAATGGTGGAATATATTGAACATATATACGAAAAAACTATCACCATAATAACGGAATGATCACAGGATGGTTTGGGTTGAAGAGACCTTAAAGATCCATCCAGTTCCAACCCTCCTGCCATGGGCAGGGACACCTTCCACTAGACCAGGTTGCTCAAAGCCTCATCCAGCCTGGCCTTGAAGACATTCAGGGATGGGGCATCCACAGCTTCTCTGGGCAACCTGTTCCAGTGCCTCACCACCCTCCCCGTGAAGAACTTCTTCCTGATGTCCAACCTCAATCTACCCTCTTTAAGTTTAAACCCACCGCCCCTTGTCCTGTCCCTACAGGCCCTTGCAAAAAGTCCCCCCCAGCTTCCTTGTAGGCCCTTCAGCTACTGAAAGGTGCTAAAAGGTCTCCCCGGAGCCTTCTCTTCTCCAGGCTGAACAAGCCCAACTCTCTCAGCCTGTCCCCATAGCAGAGGTGCTCCAGACCTTGGAGCATCTTTGTGGCCTCCTCTGGACTCACTCCAACAGCCCAGAGCTGGATGCAGAACGGCAGGTGGGGTCTCATCAGAGCAGAGTAGAGGGGGAGAATAAAGTGAAGCCAAGCCAAGATAGCAAAGAAAGTAATATTTAAAAAGTTTATGCTCTGAGCGATAAGTACACATTGAAGCGCTACTTCTGTACGTTACTCTTTTCTTTTCTTTTTTTTTTTTGTCCATTATGTGTATCTGCTTCACTCCAACTTAATATTTCAAAGAAAAATCCTATATAAAAGCTGGATTTAAAATAATGTGGGTTGTTGAGTTTTGGGGGTGGTGGTAGTGTGTATGTGGGGTTTTTTGTTTGTTTGTTTTGTTTGTTTTCCTTGTTTGTTGTTTTGAATAGAAAGGTAACAACATGGTTGGTAAAGTCCATAACACAGACATGAAAAGTACTGACTGCCTTCAGTCGCATGAGGTTGGGTTGTGTAATGTGGAACCTCTCTACACACCATCTCTATATATTCTGCATTTCTCACTACAGTCATAGATGAATAGCAGAGTGGAAAACTAACAGGGGAAAAAAAACCCCACCCATTTCTTTAGAGAGGATGGACAAGCATGGGTAAAATTAAAGAAGCAAGAGAAGATGAAAGTAAGTTGTAAACATTTTAGGCAGAGATAGCGGTCATCCAGGGAAAAGAAGAGAGACTACAACCAAGGAAAGGACCAAAAAAACAAACAAACAAACAAAAAATCCAAGCCAACAAAATCAAATTACCCCACAAAAAAATCTGAGAGAAAAATAAACAAACTGCAATTGTATTTTCTCAGATATTGCAGCATCTGACTATCAATGAAACGAGTGAACTCTGAGCACTCATCACTGTATGAAGGTTTCAGTTCCTCTTGGTTGAAAAACATTCTTGTCTCCTTAACAAAAAACCCCAGTTCTTCCACAGGTTAGCTATATGTATGCATGAGAATGGTGGAAAACAAAATAAAGAATCTGTTTATGTGCAGTAATACACAGGCTCAGTAGTAATGCAAACATAAGTAACCAACCTCAGGATTCAGAAACTTGCTGCATACATTTAAATGTTTCATCCCCATCCTCCGGAGTATTCTTTAACTCACTATATCTTTGGATTTAAAAAATAACTTTTATGTGACTGACCTAATAGATTTCTGAGAAGAACATCAGAGATAAAATTAGGTGGATTAAAATTAAATTTTAAAGAAGGTCTATGGTATTAGGTCTCTATTTTTTTTTTCAAGGCATTCTATTAAATAGGACATTTTAAATACAGTCATGCTTATTTAGATTATGAAATCTTTATTTAGAATGAAAATACTTTAACAAGTGGTTTTCATTTCTTGTATGCCAAGTAGCATTGTATTCCTGTAACTGCAGCACCATGACCAAAGTTGATTTCTGCACCTGCACACTCCAAGCAAACCAGTACAACTCATGTATTAGCTATTTTATAATTTAGGTGAGCACTGGACTTTCTTTTCTTTTAAGTCAGCAAACATGCTATTAGAAATTTAAGAAGCCTTGCCTCATAGCCAGTTTTAAACTTACACATTTTGCAGTAAACTACTGTTCTTGTCAGTTACTACATGAATCTCTGCGAGTTAACAGTTCATAATCTGTCCTTAAAAACAAACAAACAAACAAAAAAAAACCCCACAAAACCCACCACAAACACCCCTGCCCACCATCCCACCCCCCAAAAAACCACAATCAAAATCGCTTAAGGAATGAGGCAGAAGGAGAATGAATGAATATCCTCTAGTTCTTGTTCAAATAAGATACCGTGACTGAGGTACACGACAGATTTACCCACAAGAGGGCAGTTCTTCTGATTTCCACACCAGGGCTACAGTTGGACACAATGACAGCAAGCTTCCAAAACTACATGCTTTCAAAAATATTTCCAAAAATATTAA